>NC_136852.1:39248262-39396400 GCF_951799975.1 Gobius niger | reverse complement strand
GGCCTCTGACTTTTCTAAGGAAACAAAGAGCTCACTGTATTTAGCGTCATGTTACTGTCACTCATGGTGTCTGACCGAAAGTCTCACTGTGAAGAAAGTCAACTCACATTTACACTGAGAAGGTTGGAAGGGCGCCCCCTTGGCGACGTGAAGACAGGAAGTGACCTCCCTCTCTCCTGGTGCAGCTGAATTGTTTGCCTTTTTCAGCGAACCACGTTGTTTTTCTGGATACTTTTGTACGTCTTTACCGTGTTTTTGTGGAGGTTTGGTGGATTTGTTTACTTTGAGAGTCCAAAATGGTCCTGAAGAAAGCAGCTTTTTGACGGTAAACAAACTGCTAGCTTATCAGCTAAACCCATTTGAGATCTACAAACATCTTCTTCTGAGACACTGAACAGTGAAGAGGCACCAAGAGCCCCCACACCTGCAGCACGGAGGAGGCGTCACAAGAGGAGCTACAGGAAACAACAAAAGGGACCAACGAGGAGATGGTGATAGACTGTGGAGGGAGCTGTGCAGGAGGAAGAGGAAGGACGAGGTGGAGCTGACCAGTGCAGGACACCACGCTCTGAGACGGGGACAAGCCCAGGAGGCGGTGCACCGTTTCAGATGATCAGAGGAGACAGAGGCAGCTACAGTTTCTCCATCCTCCAAGGTCATGCGGGTGGAGTGCGTGAAGGACAACGAGATCATGGACCCGGCCGAGGACAGGAACTTCTACATCACCGTGGACCTGATCATCAAGCAGGCGCGTCTGTCCCACACGGCCAACTACACCTGTGTGGCCAAGAACATCGTGGCCAAGCGCAAGAGCTCCACCGCCGTGGTCATCGTCTACGGATTTCCCATCAACCAGTGCTCCTCCTGTGACCAAAACAGTGAAGATGGCGGCCGCGATACAACGATCTTTCACAAAAGTAAAAAAAAAAAGAGTGGTGCGCACTGAATGGTGCTGCTGCCGTATGCTCTCTCATCGAATGCAATTTCTCCATCTGTGTAATCAATAAAGTACCATCTTATCTTATCTTATCTTGTGTCACCTTGCATCCAAATGCCCGGAACATGATGACAGCGGGTCAAAATGACCCGCGAAGGCCATTCACCTTTAAACCAGCGCATTCACCTTTGTACCAGTGGTTTGACAGTGGGGGCGTCGCAGAGGGGGCGGGGCCAGAGCGCAGAGTCCAAACCAGAGTCTCATGTTCAGAATGAGCCAAAGCAAAACACTCAGCTTTACCCATTCACACTCGCAGCCTCGCTTTCAAAACTATTAAACACGGACATTTTCATTTAATATTTTAGTAGTAGTAGATAGTAAAAATGTTTGGAAAACCTGCTTCACAGTATTAATGGATGAAATAGATGTTAAATAGATTTTATTTTGTGATATTCATCATGTCAAAGTAGGGGGTACGTGACTCGTCACCTAAAACTTCAGGGGGTGCACGGCTGCACCCACTGCCCTTGGGTCGACTCAAGGGCGTAGGTCTGGTGGTGCTATTGGTGGGGGACACTTTAGTGCCACATCTGAGTCAAGTCTTTGTGAAAGATCGTACAATATCACTTTATTTTACAGTACCTTGATACATTGTACCTAACTTAATTTAGTACAATGTAATGTGCTCTGTAACAATGTGTAATAACCTGTACCTATGGGTTAGATACATAATGGAATAACTTGTATTTGTATTTGTAGGTACGTTATGTAACAGGACATGAGACCCTCGGGTTAGGGCTTAAGGCTAGAGTTATGTCTTAATACATTATGTACCTCCAAAATACAAATACATGTTCAAATCAAATCAAAACAATTTTATTTGTATAGTGCTT
This sequence comes from Gobius niger, assembly GCF_951799975.1. Classification (NCBI taxonomy): domain Eukaryota; kingdom Metazoa; phylum Chordata; class Actinopteri; order Gobiiformes; family Gobiidae; genus Gobius; species Gobius niger. The sequence goes on along the minus strand of NC_136852.1, from coordinate 39,394,570 downwards.
TTCATACATGTCATGTAACACAAAGTGCTTTACAGATTTAAAAACATTCTCTCACACCCACCTCCTTCCAAAAATACAGACACATTGTCGCATTCACACTCCCCACACCCACCTCCCAGAGACACACCACACAAGCACACATACACACTCAAGGTAAAACAGTGGAGATTATGGACAAAAGGCTAAGATAAGGCTGGGTGCAGATAAACAGGTAAGGGAACACCATCCAAGGAGCGTCTGCATCGGGCGCAGCGCCTCGGCTGCAGCCACAGGGACCAACACAGGGTGCCCGGACACCATCCAGAAACCCACAAGACAGCACCCCAGCAGCCACAGCCAATCACCACTCCCGAGGCAGAGGGCTCCTCCAGAGGAAACTGGGAGAGCATAAAAATTGTTAAAATAAATAAAAGTACGTAAGTAAAATTGAATAATAGGATAATAAAAAATAAAATAAAATAAAATAAAAAAAGAGAGGTAAAATACATAAATACAAAATAAATATTAATAACTATTAAATGTCAATTTAATTAATTGTAAGGTGCTGATAAATAATAATAAATAGGCCTAGCAAAAATAAATATCAGTTAAAAGCTAAGCTAAAAAGGTGGGTCTTGAGCCTGCTCTTAAAAACTTGAACGTTCTCTACGGCCCTGAGCTCCTCGGCCAGGTCGTTCCGGAGGCGAGGGCCGTAACACTGGAAAGACGCCTCACCGTGAGTTTTCCTGTTGACTTTAGGAATAACTAGGAGACCCCTGCCGGAGGAGCGAAGGGGCCGTGAAGGTTCGTAAGGTAAAAGCAGTTCTGAAAGGTAAGAAGGACCAAGACCATTAATGGTTAGTGGTTCTCACACAGAGGGTGCAGGGCCTGAATTGAGGTAATTATTTTCCACTTCTGCCCTGCTTTACTGCACAGTGGAACTGTTTTTGACCGTAAATAGGTCCGCCCTTTGCCGAATAACTATGGGATGCGCACTGTAGGGCCCCCATGTGGATTTTTGCTTAGGGCCCCAGAAGGGCCAGCACCGGCTCTGAGGTAAAGCATCAGCGCCTGCCAAGCTGCTGCTACCTGCCGCCGCCATCTTAGCCCTGCTTCTGGTCGTAAGCGTATCTCACAGACCTGGCTCAATAAGACTCACATAACTGCTACGCAGACCACCTTACTGACTTTCAGATACTCTTTTAGAACATTTTATCTGATTATTCATCCTGCAAGCCTTCAAGAACTTGCTTCCTTCAGATAAATCTGTAGTTTAGCCTCCTATTCTTACTTTTATTTTGTTCGCTTTCTCGAACTGGTGCCCCATTAAATTTTTAAGGCTAATCTACAACCTATTAATTAATTAATAAACAAATTAATTGATTAATGAAACCTCATACCCTACAGCAACGATTACAATTATAAAAATACCACTGTCAGTCGGTTGTCTTTCATTTTCATCCCGAGTAGAGATATTGTCACATGTGGTAGTACAGCATAATTCTATGTTTGTGCTCAAAATGGTGGCCTTAAAGGGGCAAGATGCAAGTTGTCCATTTTACGCTCATTACTGCCACCTCAGGTTATACGTGTAACTGCAGTCTCTATATTAAGCTCGTGCAAGACGGCACTTCAGACCCGAAGTAACACCTTTTTGAGTGACAGTGCAGGATTTTAGAAGCAGTTGTGGTGAACAGGTCTGGGCTCATTCTACACATTAGGACATGGCTAATCTACTCCGTATAGTCCCTTTAACTATGCACAAAGTCATTGGAAAGGAGGTGGCTTGAGCCTTTGCCCCTTTTGCACTTTTTTTTAAACTATGTTAGATTCTGACCCTGTTCCTACAAATGCGATGTAAACGACTTCACTGACCTGTAATAAGAGCTTTTCCTCCCCATAGGATCTGGAATGGTGAAGCCAGTGCCTGTGGCGTGACATTTCATGGCATTTATAGGCTACTGTATAATTTCAGAAGTTTCAGAAAATTACTAGATGATGTTTGGTGGCCGTACCCACAACAAGCTGAATGAGGTCGATGGGTCGACAATAGCTGAAAATATCTGTATTGTTCATAATTTGAGATGCTTGAGGCTAAATGTTAACGGACGAAGGAATAAAAATCTGACCAAAATGCAGAATTCTCAAAGTTTCCCAGAGTAGCTGCTCGCTATCTGTTTCTGGAGGTAGGACGCCATGTCTTTTCTATTTTTAGTCGTATAAAGTGCTAAATATATAAACTACCAAGCCTCAAAGTGGAGTCTTTTTGCATTGCTGTCAAAGGGGCGTGCTCTTCTTTAGCTCCGTTTAGTCACGTGGCTCATGGTGTTGTGCCGTCTTCATCAGTTCTCGATTATTTGTGGTTTCTTCTGTTCAAAGGATGATAGTTCACATTGAAATTTAAAAATAGGTCTGTGTACAGTCTTTACTTCCCGGTGATTTCTTTTGGGGTTTATGACTGAAGCAATGTGATGAAGTGGAGTTATGAGGCTCATGGAGGGAGACACTGTCCTGGGGCGGGTGTAGGTGTGTGGGGGAATGCACTGGCCTCTCTGCTGTTTCTGACCAGTTTCTCTCTCTCAGGTTCAGGATGCATCTGCTGCTGGTGGCTCTGTTCTGCTGTGCCCCTGTGTTCGGGGGGAAGGTGCTGGTGTTTCCTGTGGACGGGTCCCACTGGGTGAACATGCAGGTTCTGGTCGAGGAGCTGCACTCTCGGGGTCATGAGGTCACTGTGCTGCGGCCCAAAGACACCTGGTACATCAAGGCCCAGTCTCCCTTCTACAAATCCATCACACTCAACTCTACAAGAGGATTCAGCAAGAAACAGTTTGGATCGTTCGCGATGAAGATGCTTCGACTGCGGCGCGAAGGGGCCTCGGTTTGGAGACAGATTTCTCTGGAATACGAAATTGTTACAGCATTTTATGAGTCGTATAAAAAAGTTGTTGAAATGACTGGACAAATGTTTGAGAATAAGACATTAATGCAGGATTTGATGGACGCAAAATATGACCTGGTTTTGACAGATCCTGGTATGGGTGCTGGCGTTCTTCTTGCTCACATGTTAAAGCTTCCTCTGGTGTTGAACGTCAGATGGACAATTCTGGGAGACGGACATTTAGTGATTTCTCCATTTCCTTTATCGTACGTCCCAATCAGCATGAGTGAATTCACAGATAAAATGAGCTTCATGCAGCGAGTCAAGAACATGTTGATTTACTTCTTTACGCGTATTCAGCTCTGGTATGTGACAGACCGAAACTACAAACCGTTTGTTCACAAATACTTTGGTCCTGACGTGCACTACATGGAGCTGTTCCAGGCGGCCGACATTTGGCTGATGAGAAACGACTTCACGTTTGAATTCCCGCGGCCCACGATGCCAAACGTGGTTTACATGTCAGGCTTCCAGTGCAAACCCTCCAGACCTCTGTCCAAAGAGCTGGAGCAGTTTGTGCAGAGTTCAGGGGAGCATGGGGTTATCGTCATGACTTTAGGGACACTGGTGGCCCAACTGCCTGAAGACATCACTGAGGAGATCGCTGCTGCTTTTGCACAAGTCCCTCAGAAAGTCATCTGGAGACACTCGGGCAAACAGCCCTCCACTTTAGGCAACAACACTCTGCTGGTGGACTGGCTCCCTCAGAACGACCTTCTGGGACATCCACAAACCAAGCTTTTTGTAGCTCACGGAGGAACCAACGGGCTTCAGGAAGCCATTTACCACGGCGTTCCTCTGTTGGGTTTGCCGCTGATGTTTGACCAACAGTCTAACTTCTTTCGGATGGAGGTGCGTGGAGTGGCCAAAGTGCTGGACATCTCCACAGTGAACAGAGAGGTGTTTCTCCAGGCGCTGCAGGAGCTGCTGCACCAGCCCAAACATAGAGAGAATATGAAGCGTCTGTCAGAGCTGCACAGAGACCAGCCCATGAAGCCCATGGACAAAGCCATGTTCTGGATAGAGTTCGTCATGAGACACAGAGGAGCCAAACATCTGATAACAGAGTCCTACAAACTGTCCAAGATTCAGTATTACTGCATTGACGTGGTGGTGTTTCTGCTCACGTTAGCTGCACTGAGTCTGTTCATGTTCATGAAGACACTCACAGTCCTGTGGACAGCCCTGTCCTCACGCCTCAAAACCAAACAGGAATAAACTTTCCACATAAGGCGAAATACGCGCAGTAATCTTCACTTTACTGTGCAGATGCCAAACTACTCCTGGTATTATTACGCCTTACAATATAGTTCCCCCTTTTATCCGCTTAGAAAATCCACATTGTTTAATTTTGTGTAATTATACTTTGTAGTGTAACACTTCACGTAACCATGTTTAAATAGGGAAAACGTGGAAGAGCTTGGTAGCTTCTATCTTGACTGTTTTGGAGCTATAGAGGAAAGGGGGAGAGGCTAAATTTTAACGCCGTCTGCGCTGTGTTTACGTGACTGAAGGCACGGGGGAAGACAGGTCCTAAAGAACTCGTCAAAGCTAAGGTAAGAACATATCTCAGTAAAAACGGTGGCCTATTCCTTTAAAGTCTATTTTTACACCAGGGCTGCGAACGGATGTTCTCTGGATGTTGTAGGACTGTCGTGGCTGACACGTCTCTGCAACATCGCGTGGCGGTCGGGGACAGTGCCCCTGGATTGGCAGATCGGGGTGGTGGTCCCTCTCTTTAAGAAGGGGGATCGGAGGGTGTGTTCCAATTACAGAGGGATCACCCTCCTCAGCCTCCCCGGTAAGGTCTACTCCGGGGTGCTGGAGAGGAGGATCCGGCCGATAGTTGAACCTTGGATCCAGGAGGAACAATGCGGTTTTCGTCCTGGTCGTGGCACACTGGACCAACTCTATACCCTCCGTCGGGTGTTCGAGGGTTCGTGGGAGTTCGCCCAACCAGTCCACATGTGTTTTGTGGATCTGGAGAAAGCGTTCGACCGTGTCCCTCGTGGTGCCCTGTGGGGGGTGCTCGGGAGTATGGGGTCGGGGCCCTCTGCTAAGGGCTGTCCGTTCCCTGTATGACGCAGCAGGAGCTTGGTTTGCATTGCCAGCAGTAAGTCAGACCTGTTCCCGGTGCGTGTTGGTCTCCGCCAGGGCTGCCCTTTGTCACGGTTCTGTTCATTATTTTTATGGACAGAATTTCTAGGCGCAGCCAGGGGCCGGAGGGTGTCCGGTTTGGGAGCCTCAGAGTCTCATCTCTGCTGTTTGCGGATGATGTTGTTCTGATGGCTTCAACGAACCAGGACCTTCAGCTGCTCTGGGGCGGTTTGCAGCCGAGTGTGTAGCGGCCGGGATGAGGATCAGCACCTCCAAATCTGAGGCCATGGTTCTCCACCGGATAAAGGTGGCTTCCCCTCTACAGGTTGGTGGGGAGTCCTTACCTCAAGTGGAGGAGTTCAAGTATCTCGGGGTCTTGTTCACGAGTGAGGGACGGATGGAGCGTGAGATCGACAGACGGATCGGTGCGGCGTCAGCAGTGATGCGGTCGCTGTATCGGTCTGTCGTGGTGAAGAGGGAGCTGAGTCGGGGCAAAGCTCTCGATTTACCGATCGATCTACGTTCCCACCCTCACCTATGGTCATGAGATTTGGGTCATGACCGAAAGGACAAGATCGCGAATACAAGGCGCCAAAATGAGTTTCCTTCGCAGGGTGGCTGGGCGCACCCTCCGAGGTCGGGTGAGGAGCTCAGTTACCCGGGAGGAGCTCGGAGTAGAGTCGCTTCTCCTTCACGTCGAAAGGAGCAGCTGAGGTGGCTCGGGCATCTGTTCCGGATGCCTCCTGGTCGCCTCCCTCGGGAGGTGTTCCAGGCATGTCCTAGTGGGACAAGGCCTCGTGGAAGACCCAGCACACAGTGGTGGGACTATGTCTCCGAGCTGGCCTGGTGTCGCCTCGGGGTCCCCCCAGAACAGCTGGAGGAGGTGTGTGTGGATCGGGAAGTGTGGGCATCTCTGCTGAGACTGCTGCCCCTGCGACCCGGCCCCGGATAAAGCGGAAGAAAATGGATGGATGGATGGATGGCTGTTAACGGAGATAGACAGAAATTGAAAGTACAGATGCTTCAAAAGTGACGGCCAGTTCTTGTTCACATAGTTGGAAAAACTATGTAGAAAAACATTTCTGACCCTTGAACATTCAGAACATTTAAACTGGAATGAGAAATAAAAGCATAGAATCCTTTTTTAGTTTATTTCTACAGCGCTTTACACATACAAAATACTGGACAAGAAAACGGCTAAAATAGAAAACATTACGAATGGAATGAAATAAATTAAAAACAAATGTTCTCTTTGAATAAGGAAACCAAGGTGCTGTCTGATCAGCGGGACCTCCAGCGTTTCAGTCGTATTTACATTTGACCGTCACCCATTATGACAAACAAGTGCCTTGAAAATGTCTTTGAGAATGTTCCTATGTCTCTATCAAAAACTGTACTGTGCAATTTGAATAAATAAACTACAATGATCATTATCCTGGTTTAGTCCTGATTTAGTCTGTTTTAGTCCCGGCTTCGTACTGGTTTAGTACAGTTTTAGTCCTGGTGTAGTCCCAGTTCAGTCCCGGGTCATGTGACAATAATAAACTATTTGCATAGCACTTTTCTCAACAACACTGCTTCACATTTAGTCCCAGTTCAGTCTCGGTCACAGCCCCGGTTTAGTCCAGGTTCAGTCCCTGCTTAGTCCTGGTTCAGTCCCTGCTTAGTCCTGGTCCCCTTTGGTCCCGGGAGGCTCCAGTCTGTGGGACAGCGCCGTCAGGACTTGGTGGAACTTCTCATATCTCAGCTGCTGTGGCTCCGAGGCTCCTCTGTTCCCCCAGAGCAGGCGCAGCTGAAAGTCCGTGTTGAAGATCTCCGAAACGTCGGGGTCGTCTCCAGATCTGCAACAGCAAACACTCTCTTGTTCCTGGACTTATCAACGCTTTTGTGGATGATGTATATTTGTGAGATTTTTATGAGGAAAAATCATGTGACCCATTTTCAAACTTTACACCCTGAATGCGATTTGATTTCATTGTAGTCAAAATGCCATATTCTATATTATATGTGAGGGAAGAGGACAGAGGTCATGGGTTTGCAGACCAACCCGACCAGACCCAACTTTGGACCAGACTGTAAATGCACTCAGTCCAGCGCCTGGGTGGGGTCTGTCTGTCTGTCTGTCTGTCTGTCTGTAGTCTGTCTGTCTCTCTCTCCCTCTCTCTCTTCCTCTTATCTGCTCTCTCTTGTCTTATCGCCCCTCTGTCTCCTCCGTCCTCTCTTTCCCCGCGTTCTCTCTCTCCTCCCTCACTCTCTCTCTCTCACTCTTCTCTACTCTCTCCCTCACTCTTCACTCAGTCCTCTCTCCACTTTCTCTCCCACTGCTCTCTCTCCTCCCCTCTCTCTCTTCTCCCCCTCTCTTCTCTTCTCTGCACACTCCCTCTCTCTCTCTCCGCTCTCTCCCCTCTCTCTCCTGTCTCTCCTCTCTCTCTCTCTCTCTCTCTCTCTCCCTCTCCCAACTCTCTCCTCTCTCACTCCTCCTCTTTCTCTCTCTCTCTCTCTCTCCCCCTCTCTCCCCTCTCTCGCTCTCTCTCCTCTCCTCTCTCCCTCTCCTCTCCTCTCTCTCTCCTCTCTCTCTCCTCTCTCTCCTCCCTAGCAACTTCCCCCTCCCTCTGTCCCGTCTGTAAACATTGTATCCTGGAATTGCAAACACGGATATAGGAGTCGTGGATGTTAACCAAGTCTCTGTAGGACACAGGTAATCAAGATTTTAATCCAAAAGTAAATGTTCCAACTGTTCCGTTTTGAAATCACACTGCGTATGTTCATATGTCCGCCGAATATTCTCTTTCGGTTTTGTTTTGGGGTGCCATAGTACTGACGCATGATTAACGGTTTGAAAAAGTTTAGTGTTTTTGTTGCTTTGGAGGTAACCATGGTCTGTAGTTTTGGACGCACAGCATGCTAAGATGTTTACCTTGTAGCATGGAGGTCCACTGGTTGTTGCCCAGGGTGTATGTAAGCTGTTTAAGTTGTTGTGAGACCATAGGGCCGGGATTTGCAAGGACATCTCCGCATAGTAGGAACATAATGCAAAGAATCCTCGCATATCCCCGCTGAACTGCTGCGTGACGAGCCACCCTCCGTGCGCGTAGCTGTCTGCGGTGGTCATCCTGGCAAACGACTTGCCCACCGTCCAGCACATTAGAGCAGATTATATAATGGCTCCACGCATGGCCGTATCTCATTGTAGCTTTTTTTTTAATTTTTCTCTTTTTTTTTTTTTACACATTGAATCCTTTACTGCGCACATGAATGTAGTAAACAGGCGCTTCAACAGGCGGAAGAGCCTCTAGTTCAGACGTGGATGAGCTTGTTATGAAACCTAAATGTGTCCACTCTGAAACCGGACCTCATGAGCTGCTTTTGACACGAGTGCGTAAAACTGGGCGGAGGCGGGGCCGCGGCTGCGTCAGCCTCACTACAACAGCAGCGCCTTTAGCATGAACCGCGCCAAAGTTTGACTGAGATGCAATTTCTTTACTCTCTGTCATAAAGAGAGAGGAGCCAGTGCGCCTCAGACTGACGGTGACTTCATTTCTAACAGGAGTTTTCCTCTCATTCTGATCTGAGGAGCGAGAGGAGAAGCGTCTGTGCCTCATCATTGCCTCCTCCTCTGCCTACTCACTTTGTTTCTGTCTCATGCAAAGATTGTCCTGTTGCCTTCGCGGATCTTTTTGACCCGCTGTCATGTTCCGGGCATTTAGATGCAGGGTGACACAAGGGGGCGCCCTTCCAACCTTCTCAGTGTAAATGTGAGCTGACTTTCTTCAGAGTGAGACTTTAGGTCAGACACCATGAGTGACAGTAACATGAGGCTAAATACAGTGAGCTCTTCGTTTCCAGTAAAAAGGCTGAGGCCTCATTGCTCTTCAGTCACAGACTGAGAAGTGAAGAGGGAAGTCATGGAGCTTCTGCTTTAGACAGAACTTCAGACTATCTGCCTCATGTTGAGTATATTGGAGTTTATTCTGAAACTATGTAGTAAAACATAATATATGGAAATTAGTATCTAATCAAAACATTCGTTTTTTTATTTACTCTCATTCTAAAAAACTAAAACAAAAAACAAACAAACCCAGGTTATTTGTATCTGCTGTAGGTCATGTTTGACCCAGTTCCTCTGAGTCGTGGTGCAGCAGGACTGATGTGGACAGATGTTACAGAAGAAGCTCGTGAGGTTCATTTCTTCAACAGTTACTATAATAACTATTTTCTCCAAAGTAAAAGTACATCTACCACAGTCCTGTCCACATCTGTCACGGTCCACCATGACCCACCATGACTCAGAGGAACTGGGACAAACATGACCTACAGCAGATACAAATGACTTGGGTTTGTTTGGGTTTTCTTTTTTAGACTGAGAGTAAATTAAAAAGGTATCACAAAGTGCTTTACAGATTACAACATTTGATATGATGTAATATGACACCTACATGCAGCAGAAGTCTGAAGTTCTGTCTAAAGCAGAAGCTCCATGACTTCCTTCTTCACTTCTCAGTCTGTGACTGAAGAGCAATGAGGCCTCAGACTTTTTACTGGAAACGAAGAGCTGACTGTATTTAGTGTCATGTTACTGTCACTCATGGTGTCTGACCTAAAGTCTCACTCTGAAGAAAGTCAACTCACATTTACACTGAGAAGGTTGAAAGGGCGCCCCCTTGTGTCACCCTGCATCCAAATGCCCGGAACATGACAGCGGGTCAACATGACAGCGGGTCAAAAAGACCCGCGAAGGCCACACGAGGGTTAAACCAGCGCATTCACCTTTGTACCAGTGGTTTGACAGTGGGGGCGTCGCAGAGGGGGCGGGGCCAGAGCGCAGCGTCCAAACCAGAGTCTGATGTTCAGAATGAGCCAAAGCAAAACACTCAGCTTTACCCATTCACACTCGCAGCCTCGCTTTCAAAACTATTAAACACGGACATTTTCATTTAATATTTTAGTATTTATTCAGGACAATACATTCTTAGCCTCTCACTCAGGCGAGTAAAACTGTTTGGAAAACCTGCTTCACAGTAATAATGGATGAAATAGATGTTAAATAGATTTTATTTTGTGATATTCATCATGTCAAAGTAGGGGGTACGTGACTCGTCACCTGAAACTTCAGGGGGTGCACGGCTGCACCCACTGCCCTTGGGTCGACTCAAGGGCGTAGGTCTGGTGGTGCTATTGGTGGGGACACTTTAGTGCCACATCTGAGTCAAGTCTTTGTGAAAGATCGTACAATATCACTTTATTTTACAGCACCTTGATACATCGTACCTAACTTAATTTAGTACAATGTAATGTGCTCTGTAACAATGTGTAATAACCTGTACCTATGGGTTAGATACATAATGGAATAACTTGTATTTGTATTTGTAGGTACGTTATGTAACAGGACATGAGACCCTCGGGTTAGGGCTTAAGGCTAGAGTTATGTCTTAATACATTATGTACCTCCAAAATACAAATACATGTTATACCATTGTGAATCTAAGCCATAGGTACAAGTTACTACACATTCTTACAGAGCACATTGCATTGTACTACATTTAGTCAGGTACAATGTATCAAGGTACTGTAAAATAAAGTGTTACCGTGTTGAGCGCACCGTACACCTGGCGTAAATCCTACACCAAGTCGGATTGCACATGATACACCAGTTTTAAAGAGGGGGTATTATTCTTTTTTCAGCCACATAGCCCCAGTCTATATCAAACTACAATGATGACGAAACCTTCTGTTGGTCTGTCAATGTAGTAAATTAAAATAACTGCCTTGTATAAAATTACTCTTTCAAAATGGCCGTAGCAAATGACTTGAAATAGGCCTCTGTCTCTTTAAGAACCTCTGACCCTTTCCGACACGCCCCCTCCACACGCTGTCTGTGGCATCACAACACTACGCTCGTTGACTCAACAGTATTGAAACTACAATCGGTGCATTTTAATTTTTATTGTTGGAAAGGAGCTACTGTTTATCACTTTGTGAACAATGGCCACACAGGATATTATTTGGAGACGAACCTTCCACACCGGACGCTTGGAAGGGGCTCTTGCCTGAAAAATAACTGCTGTTTGGAGGCTATCTCTTTGCATCTGCCATGCCCTATGGATCTCTAACTATACCCCCATGGACGACACCAGGATCTGCAGGAGCCCATACGGTTCAAAGACTGACATTATCTGTGCAGGTGGACAATGGTTTTTCGAGGTTACACCGTTAGCTTGTTATAATCGACTACAGCTCATTGTTGATGAAAAGTCTGTAATAAACCACACATGTGTAAAGCCAGGCTCATTGTGTGATCATCGTAAAGGCTGCTTCAAGTAGTTGCCTGCTTTATTGACGTTATTTGTGCATAATATGCTGCCTGTTTTCAAAGAATGTTGTGAAGGTGAAGGTTGTTAGCTTGTCGCGGCTAATAGTGCCTTAGCTCCGGGAGAAACCACTCGGCTACGACTCACTGTAGATGAAATGTGAGCAATAAACTACGAAATCAACAAGCCCGGCTCATTGTGTGATCATCATAAAGGCTGCTTCAAGCAGTTGCCTGTTTTAGTGACGTTTTCAATGCATAATATGCTGCTTGTATTCAGTGAATTTTCCCGTTAGCTTGTCGCGGCTAGCTTGTTAGCTCCGGGAGAAAGCCACTCGGCTATGACCCATTGTAGATGAAATGTGAGCAATAAACTTCCAAATCAACAAGCCAGGCTCTGTGTGTGATCATTGTTAAACGGTTCTTTATGTGTGTGGTGGTTTTATTGACTTTAATTGTGCATATTTCTCGTTTTCACGTGATGACTCGAGGTTTAGCTTAGCATTAGCTTTCTCCGGAGGCTCTGTGCATCATCAAGGCCCAGCGCAGAACCAGACACTGAAATAAGTGTTCTTGTCACCGGTTTTAATCCTGGGTGTTTCGGTAACAGAAACACTGATGTGTGTCTTTGTAAAAGTCTGCTGTGGCTCAGGTTCACAACACATGAAGCTAATCCTCCATGATGACTCTGTTTACATCTTAGGGCTAGACACTGCGGGGAGGGGGTTCTGCTGAGGAGCAGTGGTTGGTTACTCGGCTGGTGACGAAAGGTCGGAGGCGTATCCTAGAGGTCGAGGCGTTCCCTGAAGGAATCAGGCGTTTTATCCCTAAAATGGCCGCCATCAGAGTTTTTACAGATTACTCGAAAATACGTGAATGTGCCAAGGCAACACTTCAGGCATGGTTTTAATGAGGGAATGACTTAATAACATGATGTAAAGCTTGAAAAAGTCGATTTTGCATAATACCCCCCCTTTAACTAAACACTAAACAGTGCTGGAAAACAGTTTTTAGCAGCATGAATAGCATTGCCACACCGCATATAATCCACATTGATGATTTAAACATGAAACAAGGCTACAGCGTTAATGTTTATGGGCTGATTTGATTCAATGTTGCGCTGCATCGACATGCTCCTCCACGCCACGGGACGAGCTCAGGCTCAGCCCGACCAGAGACACTAGAACCTGGGCAGCGGATTCTAGCTGCTACTACTGCTACTGCTACTACTGCTACTACTACTACTACTACTACTACTGCTACTGCTGCTACTACTGCTACTACTACTACTGCTACTACTACTGCTACTACTACTACTGCTACTGCTACTACTGCTACTACTACTACTACTACTACTACTGCTACTACTGCTACTGCTGCTACTACTGCTACTACTACTACTGCTACTACTACTGCTACTACTACTACTGCTACTGCTACTACTGCTACTACTGCTGCTACTGCTACTACTACTACTGCTACTACTACTACTGCTACTACTGCTACTACTACTGCTACTACTACTACTGCTACTACTACTACTACTACTACTACTGCTACTACTACTACTGCTACTACTGCTACTACTACTGCTACTACTACTACTGCTACTGCTACTACTGCTACTACTACTACTACTACTACTACTGCTACTACTGCTACTGCTGCTACTACTGCTACTACTACTACTGCTACTACTACTGCTACTACTACTACTGCTACTGCTACTACTGCTACTACTGCTGCTACTGCTACTACTACTACTGCTACTACTACTACTGCTACTACTGCTACTACTACTACTGCTACTACTACTACTGCTACTACTGCTACTATTACTGCTACTACTGCTACTACTGCTACTACTACTACTGCTACTACTACTACTGCTACTACTGCTACTACTGCTACTGCTACTACTACTACTACTACTGCTACTACTACTACTGCTACTGCTACTACTGCTACTGCTACTACTGCTACTGCTACTACTACTACTGCTACTACTACTACTACTACTACTACTACTGCTACCAGGGGCGTAGCGCCAAATTCTGGGCCCTGGGTACAAACTATCTTGGTGGACCCCCCCACCCCATTTAAAATTCACATTTCATATTCTATGTTCTTTGACCACATAACAGTGGTTTAGTGGTTTGACAGTGCAGTTCATTTATATTCTATTATAACTTTATTATATATTATATATACCTTAACTAAGGGGAAAAATAGGTTGGCCAAAAAAGTGCTTCATATACAAACACATATCCAATCCAATGGGTACTGAGGTCATGGTTTGTTTTATTGTTTGTTTGTTTGTTTGCTTCAAGTCAATGTTTGACTTGAAATTGCATCTGATTTGGCTTCAGTTACAGAAATTGAATAACCTTTAATCCTGTAGTGACATAGATATTTAGATTTGGGTGGAATATTCTACTTTCATTGGGCCAATTGAAATGGCTGGTTTTAGGTAGAGCATAATGATTATTAGCATCACATTAAACAGGACGACTGCACCAGGGACATGGGTTATTTTCTGCTGAGAAAACTTTAAAATAGGTATAAAAATGCTATTTTACAAAAAAGTGATGATACTATGTTGGACAGGGTTTTGAGGCCGACGGACAAGTTTTTTCAATTTACCTAAAAATGTCTCAAAGGGAAACGCTGACACATTATCCAAAGGGCCAAATTTTCGTGCATCTTGAGCTAGGTGGATCAACGAATGTATGTTATAACTGACAAATTCAGTGCCATAAATTGAAGCAAAATCAGTTACAAAGAGTTTCAAAATCTCCTCAGCATAGTCACAATTGTCAGGACAACATAAGGCAGGACTAAGGAGAATTCTCACAGATGCAGATAGAAGTACATTCTACTGGGTATATTATTGAGAAGAACAACAGGGCCAGTGTAAAGTAAAAATTGTCTAAGCTCTGGGGAGGCTGACAGTTGGTGCTCTTGATAGCCTTGCCTATCAAACTGCTCATCGGTCCTGAGCTCTGCTGATATTTCAGGAAAAGACATCTTCCCATTCATGTGCTGACCTTTTTGAGTGCATCTCTCACATCCATAATAGCCTGTATGACCTTTGGTGCATTTAATAAAGGCACGCGCAGGTGCAACACAAATAAAAGCATTGGGTAATGCTACCTTGAAATGCAAACCATTGTATACAATACCACTCTGAGAAACTGCTTTTAAATCTACAATGAATTCTTGTAAATATTCTTGCACATTTGCAGGTTTTGATGCACCGGAGTACACTCCAATTACAAACACACTACACCCTGGAATTTCCTTAATCCGACCCGGTATAGGCCACAGACTCATACTAGAGCTACGGAATAACGGCAGTCCATCGATGTTAATTCGAAGTGTGAGGGTATCAGTTACATTTTCCAAATGTCCTAAAGATGTTAGTTCAGCTATGAGAGCATTTTTTATTCCAAAATGGTAGTAAGATCCCCCAGCAACATTGATCACATTGCAAGATCTGTCAGTAGACATAAGAGTTCTGGCATCCAATGGGATCTCAAGGGCCCTCTTCCTTAGGATTTTAAGAAGTGCAGACAGTGCTGTTTGTGGTATGTTGAATTCTGCAGCCCACTCTGCAAGCCCACATGAATCAGCATCATGATTCAAGTCAGAAAATTCATCTCCATTCAAATCACAGTCACTATCACAACCTGGCATTTCACAAGGCTCTAAAGTTTGTAATAGTTTAAAACCGAACCAGCACAAACGGAAATCTTTACAGCACAAACCAGCACAGACGTAGAGGAAGCGGTGACACCATTTTTACCCGTTTTGGAGCTTTATAACGAGCAGGGTGACCTCAGATCTGACCAATAAAACAACCATTAATCTCTCAAAAACCGTAACAGCACAAACGAAGATTTTTACACCATAAAACAGCACAAACGTAGCACAAACGAGTGACATATTTTTCATTTAAATTTGAGTATGATGGGGGGCCAGGTTCGCGCTAATCGAGTCTGCTGCCTTCTCCCCTCGCACACGCAACCCCGAAAAGCAGCGTGTCAGACACAGCCAAAATACATCTATTTTATTTGTCTAAAGAAGTCTGAAAATGCATATGGCAGCGTCAAGAACAAAAAGTTTAACTATGCGAACTATGAGCTATGCCATGGCAAGGCAAGGCAACTTTATTTATACCGCGCATTTCGTACACAAGGCAACTCAACGCGCCTTTATAGTTTATTAATCTAAGCCAGTTTGACTGCCTTGCTCAAGCAAATGCTTATATATGTATGTCAACGACTCAAAATAAACTGATGCTTGATATTAACTTAAAGATGAGACTGCTGTGTTCAACATCAAGGTTTTTACCACAGCTAGCACTAGCGTTAGCTCACAGCTAGCACTAGCGTTAGCTCACTGGTAGCACTAGCGTTAGCTCGCTGGTAGCACTAGCGTTAGCTCACTGGTTTACATTCGTTAAAAGCTGGCTAGAACTTGTCCGCTCCACAAAAAAAAAAGCTTTTGGTTAACATCATGCGGTAAATAAATCTCCTAATTATTACCACAGTGATAGAGGCTTATAATTCTTGTCATTATTGATTCTTACCTGAAGAGTGCGTACCCCGATCACCAGCAGCGAACGGTGAAGGCGCCGGCGGCAAAATGTTGCAGACTTTTTCTTTTCCTCGGGGAGTGGGTGGAGTTTTCCCATAGCTTTTTCTAGTGGAATGCTGTTTTCTTCGTGGTGTGAATATTGAGCTTGGCGTTATCAAACTCATGTAAAATGGTCCATTACATTTTGCTTGCTAACATAAAAAAAAAAAAATCTTATTTAATTTTGAAGAAGAATAAAAATAGCTACGGCTGCATTTCTAACTAGCAAATTGCCCTTACATTCGTTAAAATGCATCCATGTCTGACGTCATTTTGAATTTTCGGGGTGGAGCCCAGCTGGAGCCCACTTGCTGCCCACGCTTTGTTTAGCCCATCTACTGCCCACCTTCTGCCCATGTGGGGCCCAACAACGAAGCCCACTCTAAGCCCATGCCCATCCAAAGCCCAACTAGCCCAAGTGAGGCCCATATGGGCCCCAACTGTACGTGTTTGCAGGGGATTGGCTATAAGGTTATTGTGGGTTTCTAATAGATTCTTTAATTTTTCTCATGCGCAAATATATCATGTTTGTTGTGTTAAAAACAATTCTTTATCATTTCCTGGTTGGAGAAATGTTCCCTTTTTGCCGTGTTTCGTGCGTGCGTGCCGTAAAACCCGTGGGTGAGGCCTCCTGATTATGAATATTTTTGGGCGTTTCATTCAAATGACGCTGGGATTCCTCCGTGGCATTTACCATCAGCTGCTTTTGCGTACGGAGAGATCTGAGCGTAAAGCACGGGTTCATAAATGCCACGCGCACTCTGGCGTATATCGCAAATACACCTACACGTACACCGTTTTTGTACGCAATGTTGATAAATGAAGGCCAGTGTCACATGTGGTAGTACAGCATAATTCTATGTTCGCGCTCAAAATGGTGGCCTTAAAGGGGCAAGATGCAAGTTGGCCATTTTATACTCATTACTGCCACCTCAGGTTATACGTGTAACTGCAGTCTCTATATTAAAGGAACAGGCCACCGTTTTTACATACTGAGATATGTTCTGACCTTAGCTTTGACGAGTTCTTTAGGACCTGTCTGATCTTCCCCCGTGCCTTCAGTCACGTAAACACAGCGCAGACGGCGTTAGCATTTAGCCTCTCCCTCTCTCCTCTATAGCTCCAAAACAGGTCAAGATAGAAGCTACCAAGCTCTTCCACGTTTTCCCTATTTAAATATGGTTACGTGAAGTGTTACACTACAAAGTATAATTACACAAAATTAAACAATGTGGATTTTCTAAGCGGATAAAAGGGGGAACTATATTGTAAGGCGTAATAATATCAGGAGTAATTTGGCATCCGCACAGTAAAGTGAAGATTACTGCGCGGATTTCGAACTACTCCTGGTATAGAGGAGAGAGGGAGAGGCTAAATGCTAACGCCGTCTGCGCTGTGTTTACGTGATTGAAGGCACGGGTGAAGATCAGACAGGTCCTAAAGAACTCGTCAAAGCTCAGGTAAGAACATATCTCAGTATGTAAAAACGGTGGCCTATTCCTTTAAGCTCGTGCAAGACGGCACTTCGGACCCAAAGTAACACCTTTTTGAGTGACAGTGCAGGATTTTAGAGGCAGTTGTGGTGAACAGGTCTGAGCTCATTCTACACATTAGGACATGGCTAATCTACTCCGTATAGTCCCTTTAACTCTGCACAAAGTCATTGGAAAGGAGGTGGCTTGAGCCTTTGCCCCTTTTGCACTTTTTTTTAAACTATGTTAGATTCTGACCCTGTTCCTACAAATGCGATGTAAACGACTTCACTGACCTGTAATAAGAGCTTTTCCTCCCCATAGGATCTGGAATGGTGAAGCCAGTGCCTGTGGCGTGACATTTCATGGCATTTATAGGCTACTGTATAATTTCAGAAGTTTCAGAAGATTACTAGATGATGTTTGGTGGTCCTACCCACAACAAGCAGAATGAGGTCGATGGGTCGACAACAGCTGAAAATATCTGTATTGTTCATAAATTGAGATGCTTGAGGCTAAATGTTAACGGACGAAGGAATAAAAATCTGACCAAAATGCAGAATTCTCAAAGTTTCCCAGAGTAGCTGCTCGCTATCTGTTTCTGGAGGTAGAACGCCATGTCTTTTCTATTTTTAGTCGTATAAAGTGCTAAATATATAAACTACCAAGCCTCAAAGTGGAGTCTTTTTGCATTGCTGTCAAAGGGGCGTGCTCTTCTTTAGCTCCGTTTAGTCACGTGGCTCATGGTGTTGTGCCGTCTTCATCAGTTCTCGATTATTTGTGGTTTCTTCTGTTCAAAGGATGTAACATTTGGGGGTTTTATAGTTCACATTGAAATTTACAAATCGGTCTGTGTACAGTCTTTACTTCCCTGTGATTTCTTTTGGGGTTTATGACTGAAGCAATGTGATGAAGTGGAGTTATGAAGCTCATGGAGGGAGACACTGTCCTGGGGCGGGTGTAGGTGTGTGGGGGAATGCACTGGCCTCTGCTGTTTCTGACCAGTTTCTCTCTCTCAGGTTTAGGATGCATCTGCTGCTGGTGGCTCTGCTCTGCTGCGCCCCTGTGTTCGGGGGGAAGGTGCTGGTGTTTCCTGTGGACGGGTCCCACTGGGTGAACATGCAGGTTCTGGTCGAGGAGCTGCACTCTCGGGGTCATGAGGTCACTGTGCTGCGGCCCAAAGACACCTGGTACATCAAGGCCCAGTCTCCCTTCTACAAATCCATCACACTCAACTCCACAGCAGGATTCAGCGAGAAACAGTTTGGATCGTTCGCGATGAAGATGCTTCGACTGCGGCGCGAAGGGGCCTCGGTTTGGAGACAGATTTCTCTGGAATACGAAATTGTTACAGCATTTTATGAGTCGTTTAAAAAAGTTGTTGAAATGACTGGACAAATGTTTGAGAATAAGACATTAATGCAGGATTTGAGGGACGCAAAATATGACCTGGTTTTGACAGATCCTGCGATGGGCGCTGGCGTTCTTCTTGCTCACATGTTAAAGCTCCCTCTGGTGTTGAACGTCAGATGGACAATTATGGGAGACGGACATTTAGTGATTGCTCCAACTCCTTTATCGTACGTCCCAATCCCCATGAGTGAACTCACAGATAAAATGAGCTTCATGCAGCGAGTCAAGAACATGTTGATTTACTTCTTTAAACTACAAACCGTTTGTTCACAAATACTTTGGTCCTGACGTGCACTACATGGAGCTGTTCCAGGCGGCCGACATTTGGCTGATGAGAAACGACTTCACGTTTGAATTCCCGCGGCCCACGATGCCAAACGTGGTTTACATGTCAGGCTTCCAGTGCAAACCCTCCAGACCTCTGTCCAAAGAGCTGGAGCAGTTTGTGCAGAGTTCAGGGGAGCATGGGGTTATCGTCATGACTTTAGGGACACTGGTGGCCCAACTGCCTGAAGACATCACTGAGGAGATCGCTGCTGCTTTTGCACAAGTCCCTCAGAAAGTCATCTGGAGACACTCGGGCAAACAGCCCTCCACTTTAGGCAACAACACTCTGCTGGTGGACTGGCTCCCTCAGAACGACCTTCTGGGACATCCACAAACCAAGCTTTTTGTAGCTCACGGAGGAACCAACGGGCTTCAGGAAGCCATTAACCACGGCGTTCCTCTGTTGGGTTTGCCGCTGATGTTCGACCAAATGGACAACTTCTTTCGGATGGAGGTGCGTGGAGTGGCCAAAGTGCTGGACATCTCCACAGTGAACAGAGAGGTGTTTCTCCAGGCGCTGCAGGAGCTGCTGCACCAGCCCAAACATAGAGAGAATATGAAGCGTCTGTCAGAGCTGCACAGAGACCAGCCCATGAAGCCCATGGACAAAGCCATGTTCTGGATAGAGTTCGTCATGAGACACAGAGGAGCCAAACATCTGATAACAGAGTCCTACAAACTGTCCAAGATTCAGTATTACTGCATTGACGTGGTGGTGTTTCTGCTCACGTTAGCTGCACTGAGTCTGTTCATGTTCATGAAGACACTCACAGTCCTGTGGACAGCCCTGTCCTCACGCCTCAAAACCAAACAGGAATAAACTTTCCACATAAGGCTTCAGGCTCATTCATAATTCATAAGATTTCCATGGTTACAAGGTAAAAATGACTTAATTTTTTCGTTGCAGCTCTCGGTGTAAGAACAAAGTTCTTGAATCTTATGAAGTATGAATGAGCCTTTTGTGTTCACCTTCACTTAAAGCTGTGCCTTTTAAATGTTGTTGTCTGTAAATAAGAAAAAGCCACTGAAGGTTAAGGTGTACTCTTTAAAAGAACTCCTATCCGTTCTTTTTGCATGATTTGAGGGACATCATTTTCATTTTTTGACTTGGGAATGAGCTGTGATGGTCATTCTTGTAATATTATCGTAAACGCATTAAAACTACTCTGGTCTGTTTTCCTTCAGCATCAAACATTGCAGTTCATGTGTCACCAGTGTCGGTGCTGCCAAGCGTTGACCACATTCACGTCAAAGCCTCAAGTCAAGCTGGCTCTCAGCTCACTGAGTTTTCAGATTTTTGAGTCTGGTGCATTTGCCGACCAATCGGCCTCTTTAACAACGGTAAGGAGTGCACTTTAAGGACACACGTCATGAATTATATCCTTTGCCCATGACTCTGGAGCGAGTCCCAGGCACTGACAATCCCTTTAGAACTGAGGGTTTCACAAGTTCTACCCGTACCGAAAAAATGAAAGCATCAAAAGCAGGTCCCAACAAAACAATCATATATCTTTCGATCCAAGTTTTGATGCAGTTGGTCCAGGGACAGCATAAAAGCAGTACAAAGTAACTCATGCCCCTACAGGCCATAAGCGTCACTGCATGTTGTGTTTTTTACCCATCATCTATCTGTGAGAGTAATACTACGCTGACAGAAAAGACAATTGGTGGAGAGGGATATTGTACACCATGGAGATCCTTTTTGTCACTCAAACTTGGCTGTAAATACTGTTAAAGTGACGCTAGCCCGCAGTTAGCTCTGCCCGTTAGCCTGTTAGCTTCTTTTTCGTGATTCTATTAGTTTGTACTGATGATACCGACCCGGTGGCAGCGAAGTTGCAATTGTGGTTCTTTGGCTAGAGACACCGGGGGAGAAGAAAGACAATCATCCCATTAACACTTGTATTACCCCCACAGGGACGACGGAAAGGATTTATTAAGGTTAACAAGTTACTTTGTACTGCTTGAAAACATGACTCATTTTTGTCCCCATCTTTTTTTCCCCCCCAATATTGTAAATGTGCAGATCTTCCAGAAAATCATTTTTCTGTTGTCTGGTTCTAGACAGCAAATATTTTAGTATATACAGTATATCATCATTCAGGTATCGGTTTGGCATCGGAAAAAGTGCCACAGTACCCAGCCCTCGTCACACCAATGACAGTTTCACATATAATAAGCTGAATGCCCATCTTGGGTCGCCCGTTGCATTATGGGTAATGGAATTTCTTTTGACGACCAAACAGTATTGATAGTTAGCGTAAAGCAACGTAGAAAGCTCTGATTTGGACCGCCGTGGAGCTTGTTACGATATTAGCTTAAAGGAATAGGCCACCGTTTTTACATACTGAGATATGTTCTTACCTTAGCTTTGACGAGTTCTTTAGGACCTGTCTGATCTTCAGTCACGTAAACACAGCGCAGACGGCGTTAGCATTTAGCCTCTCCCTCTCTCCACTATAGCTCCAAAACAGGTCAAGATAGAAGCTACCAAGCTCTTCCACGTTTTCCCTGTTTAAATATGGTTACGTGAAGTGTTCCACTACAAAGTATAATTACACAAAATTAAACAATGTGGATTTTCTAAGCGGATAAAAGGGGGGACTATATTGTAAGGCGTAATAATACCAGGAGTAGTTCGAAATACGCGCAGTAATCTTCACTTTACTGTGCGGATGCCAAACTACTCCTGGTATTATTACGCCTTACAATATAGTTCCCCCTTTTATCCGCTTAGAAAATCCACATTGTTTAATTTTCTGTAATTATACTTAGGGAAAACAAGGAAGAGCTTGGTAGCTTCTATCTTGACCTGTTTTGGAGCTATAGAGGAGAGGGGGAGAGGCTAAATGCTAACGCCGTCTGCGCTGTGTTTACGTGACTGAAGGCACGGGGGAAGATCAGACAGGTCCTAAAGAACTCGTCAAAGCTAAGGTAAGAACATATCTCAGTAAAAACGGTGGCTTATTCAATTAAAGTCTATTTTTACACCAGGGCTGCGAACGGATGTTCTCTGGATGTTGTAGGACTGTCGTGGCTGACACGTCTCTGCAACATCGCGTGGCGGTCGGGGACAGTGCCCCTGGATTGGCAGACTGGGGTGGTGGTCCCTCTCTTTAAGAAGGGGGATCGGAGGGTGTGTTCCAATTACAGAGGGATCACCCTCCTCAGCCTCCCCGGTAAGGTCTACCCATGATGCTGGTCGTGGCACACTGGACCAGCTCTATACCCTCCGTCGGGTGCTCGAGGGTTCGTGGGAGTTCGCCCAACCAGTCCACATGTGTTTTGTGGATCTGGAGAAAGCGTTCGACCGTGTCCCTCGTGGTGCCCTGTGGGGGGTGCTCCGGGAGTATGGGGTCCGGGGCCCTCTGCTAAGGGCTGTCCGTTCCCTGTATGACGCAGCAGGAGCTTGGTTCGCATTGCCGGCAGTAAGTCAGACCTGTTCCCGGTGCGTGTTGGTCTCCGCCAGGGCTGCCCTTTGTCACCGGTTCTGTTCATTACTTTTATGGACAGAATTTCTAGGCGCAGCCAGGGGCCGGAGGGTGTCCGGTTTGGGAGCCTCAGAGTCTCATCTCTGCTGTTTGCGGATGATGTTGTTCTGTTGGACCTTCAGCTGCTCTGGGGCGGTTTGCAGCCGAGTGTGTAGCGGCCGGGATGAGAATCAGCACCTCCAAATCTGACGCCATGGTTCTCCACCCTCTACAGGTTGGTGAGGAGTTCAAGTATCTCGGGGTCTTGTTCTCAGTGAGGGACGGATGGAGCGTGAGATGGACAGACGGATCGGTGCGGCGTCAGCAGTGATGCGGTCGCTGTATCGGTCTGTCGTGGTGAAGAGGGAGCTGAGTCGGGGCAAAGCTCTCGATTTACCGATCGATCTACGTTCCCACCCTCACCTATGGTCATGAGATTTGGGTAATGACCGAAAGGACAAGATCGCGAATACAAGCGGCCGAAATGAGTTTCCTTCGCAGGGTGGCTGGGCGCACCCTCCAAGATCGTGTGAGGAGCTCTGTTACCCGGGAGGAGCTCGGAATAGAGTCGCTGCTCCTTCACGTCGAAAGGAGCAGCTGAGGTGGCTCGGGCATCTGTTCCGGATGCCTCCTGGTCGCCTCCCTCGGGAGGTGTTCCAGGCATGTCCTAGTGGGACAAGGCCTCGTGGAAGACCCAGCACACAGTGGTGGGACTATGTCTCCGAGCTGGCCTGGTGTCGCCTCGGGGTCCCCCCAGAGCAGCTGGAGGAGGTGTGTGTGGATCGGGAAGTTTGGGCATCTCTGCTGAGACTGCTGCCCCCGCGACCCGGCCCCGGATAAAGCGGAAGAAAATGGATGGATGGATGTTAACGGAGATAGACAGAAATTGAAAGTACAGATGCTTCAAAAGTGACGGCCAGTTCTTGTTCACATAGTTGGAAAAACTACGTGAGAAAAACATTTCTGACCCTTGAACATTCAGAACATTTAAACTGGAATGAGAAATAAAAACATAGAATCCTTTTTTAGTTTATTTCTACAGCGCTTTACACATACAAAATCACTGGACAAGAGAACGGCTAAAATAGAAAACATTACGAATGGAAATGAATACATTAAAAACAAATGTTCTCTTTGAAATAAGGAGAACCAAGGTGCTGTCTGATCAGCGGGACCTCCAGCGTTTCAGTCGTATTTACATTTGACCGTCACCATCATGACAAACAAGTGCCTGGAAAATGTCTTTGAGAATGTCTCTATGTCTCTATCAAAACTGTACTGTGCAATTTGAATAAATAAACTACAATGATCATTATCCCTGGTTTAGTCCTGATTTAGTATGTTTTAGTCCCGGCTTCGTACTGGTTTAGTACAGTTTTAGTCCTGGTGTAGTCCCAGTTCAGTCCCGGGTCATGTGACAATAATAAACTATTAGCATAGCACTTTTCTCAACAACACTGCTTCACATTTAGTCCCAGTTCAGTCTCGGTCACAGCCCCGGTTTAGTCCAGGTTCAGTCCCTGCTTAGTCCCGGTTCAGTCCCCTTTGGTCCCGGGGAGGCTCCAGTCTCTCTCCTCCCTCCTCTCTCTCTCTTCACTCTCACTCAGTCTTTCTCTCTCTCCACTTTCTCTCTCACTGCTCTCTCTCCTCTACTCTCCTCTCTCTCTCCTCTTTCTAACCCCCTCTCTCTTCTACCTCCTCTCTCTCTCCTCTCTCTCCCTCTCATCCCTCTCTCTCCTCTCTCGTCTCTCTCTCCTCTCTCTCCTCCCTCTCTCCTCTCTCTCCCTCTCTCTCCTATCTCTCCCCTCTCCCTCCTCTCTCTCTCTCTCTCTCGTCTCTCTCTCCTATCTCTCCTCCCTCTCTCCTCTCTTCCCCTCTCTCCCCTCTCTCTCCTCTCTCTCCTCCCTCTCTCCTCTCTCTCCCCTCTCTCCCCTCTCTCTCGTCTCTCTCTCCTATCTCTCCCAACTCTCTCTCCCCTTTCTCCTCTCCCTCCTCTCTCTCCCCTCTCTCTCCTCTCTCTCCCCTCTCTCTCTCACCTCTCTCTCCCCTCTCTCTCCTCTCTCTCCTCTCTCTCCCCTCTCTCTCTCCCCTCTCTCCCCTCTCTCCCCTCTCTCTCTCCTCTCTCTCCCCTCTCTCTCCCCTCTCTCTCCTCTCTCTCTCTCCTCTCTCTCCTCTCTCTCTCTCTCTCTCTCCTCTCTCTCCCTCTCTCTCCCTCTCTCTCTCCTCTCTCTCTCCTCTCTCTCCCTCTCTCTCCTCTCTCTCCCCTCTCTCCCCTCTCTCTCTCCTCTCTCTCCCCTCTCTCTCCCCTCTCTCTCCTCTCTCTCTCTCCTCTCTCTCCTCTCTCTCTCCCCTCTCTCTCCTCTCTCTCCCCTCTCTCCTCTCTCTCTCCCCTCTCTCTCCTCTCTCTCTCCTCTCTCTCCTCTCTCCTCCTCTCTCTCTCCTCTCCTCCCCTCTCTCCTCTCTCTCTCCCCTCTCTCTCTCTCCTCTCTCCTCTCTCTCCTCTCTCTCTCCTCTCTCTCCCCTCTCTCCTCTCTCTCCCCTCTCTCTCCTCTCTCTCTCCTCTCTCTCCTCTCTCTCCCCTCTCTCTCTCCTCTCTCTCCTCTCTCTCCCTCTCTCTCCTCTCTCTCCTCTCTCTCCCCTCTCTCTCCTCTCTCTCTCCTCTCTCTCTCCTCTCTCTCCTCTCTCTCTCGTCTCTCTCTCCTCTCTCTCCTCTAGCAAGTAAAATGAATGACATTTGTGCTGAAAGGGGTATAGTAACACCGACGCACTCCAAAGTTTTCACTGGAACGTCAATTTGATGACTAGTGAAGCAGTCATTGACGTAGATTAAGACTCCGCCCCCTTCCCTCTGTCCCGTCTGTAAACATAGTATCCTGGCATTGCAAACACGGAGTCGTGGATGTTAACCAAGTCTCTGTAGGACACAGGTAATCAAGATTTTAATCCAAAAGTAAATTTTGCATTTAGAGGTGGGCATAGATTATTTTTTTAAATCTAGATTAATCTAGATTAATTTTGAAATTAATCTAGATTAATCTAGATTAAAATGTCTTGCTTGAATTCTGCAAAGCCATTCAGAATATGTGTGCTGCCCAAATAATGACTAAAAGTAAGTCTTTGAGAACGAGTTTCTCAGGTTAGACCAGGGGCTCATCTCCTGTTTCCAAAATGCATCACAAACTGCTTGAGAACGTTCTACTATGATAAATGGTGATGAAAATAATTCATGTTCAATAAGATGCACTTGTGTTTACTAACTGTTTATTCAGTTAAACATTAATTTTGAACTGTAGGTCGACATTAGAGGTCCTGATGAACGGTTTACAGTCAGTAGCTTTGTGCCAATCAATTTTCTGGTGACAAACTGAATCTCCTTTTACTATGACCTGCTACAGAAAAAAGATCCGGGACTTTAATGGTGCTCTTATCGATACTTTAAAAGAAAAAAGAAAAACATTAGAGGCTACTGTATATAGGCAATGTAGCCTTAAACTTTTTTATTACACATTTACTCTGCACTTGGACCTAATGTATTCCCAACACTTAATATATGGGAGGTAAAATACAAGTATAGACCAAAATGTAAAGTTCAATATTTTTCAAAATAATCTAGTAAGTAAAGGATTAAGAGTCATAGTTTGTTAATCAGGCTGTTGGTTAGATTCGGCTGGAGCTGACACGTGTGCGCGTTCACGCCACTGTGTGCGCGTTTGCGGAACATAGACTCCACTCGAATCGGGTATTTGTGACAGTGCGAGGCTCTGTTTAGTATGAAGGTGTTACGTTTCGCTTTTAACAGCGGGTCAGCGGCAGCAGCTCGGGGGGTGTCGCAGTGTGTCGTTCCCGTGCACACCTGTCTCACCGTGCGCACCTGTCTCACCGTGCACACCTGTCTCACCGCGCGCACCTGTCTCACCGCGCACCTGTCTCACCGCGCGCGCCTGTCTCACCGTGCACACCTGTCTCACCGTGCGCACCTGTCTCACCGTGCGCACCTGTCTCACCGTGCGCACCTGTCTCACCGCGCGCACCTGTCTCACCGCGCACCTGTCTCACCGCGCGCACCTGTCTCACCGCGCGCACCTGTCTCACCGCGCACCTGTCTCACCGCGCGCACCTGTCTCACCACCACGCACCTGTCTCACCGCGCGCACCTGTCTCACCGCGCGCACCTGTCTCACCGTGCGCACCTGTCTCACCACGCACACCTGTCTCACCGCGCACACCTGTCTCACCGTGCGCACCTGTCTCACCGCGCACCTGTCTCACCGCGCGCGCCTGTCTCACCGCCCGCGCGCACCTGTCTCACCGCGCACCTGTCTCACCGCCCGCGCGCACCTGTCTCACCGCGCACCTGTCTCACCGCGCGCACCTGTCTCACCGTGCACACCTGTCTCACCGTGCGCACCTGTCTCACCGTGCACACCTGTCTCACCGTGCGCACCTGTCTCACCGTGCACACCTGTCTCACCGCGCGCACCTGTCTCACCGTGCGCACCTGTCTCACCGCCCGCGCGCACCTGTCTCACCGCGCACCTGTCTCACCGCGCACCTGTCTCACCGCGCGCACCTGTCTCACCGTGCACACCTGTCTCACCGCGCGCTACCTGTCTCACCGCGCGCACGGCTGCAGAAGGAGGCACGGAGCGGGGCAGGTCCGACACCGCGCTCTTGTGCGGGGCTTTTAGTGCTTATTTTATTATTTTTAGCGCGGGTGATGCGACCCCGTTAGCCCGACTGTTCTCACAGAAACAGTAAATAAACTCATTGTGGATCAGTCGTAGAACCTGCTGCTCTTCGCCTCTTTATCCGATTCTCACTCGTCTGGTCATAGCGTCCATTTGGCAAAACTTAATCCATAACAAAAGTAGCTCCAGCCTCCGCGTGGCAGTTGTTTTGGTTTCAGAGGAATCACGTAACAGCGAAGCTGCGCGTGAGATGCATTCATGGACCGTAAGAAGTGCGGGAAAGGCGAGTTTTTCACAAATGCACAGAAAAACCGGACAAATAATTTGCAGTCTGATACACTTTGCTTGCGCCAGAGGCCTCAGGCCGGAATACTTTAAGCCCTGCATAAAATATCACGGTGAATGTCATCATAGCTTGCAGAGTATAGACCCAGCTCCCAACCCAGCTTTGAGAATAGATTAACGGCCCACCTCTAGTTCCAACTGTTCCGTTTTTTAAATCACACTGCGTATATTCATATGTCCGCCGAATATTCCTTTCGGTTTTGTTTTTGTCTCAGAACGCACAGCATGCTAAGATGTTACCTTGTAGCATGGAGGTCACTGGTGTTGCCCAGGGTGTATTAAGCTGTTTAAGTTGTTGTGAGACCATAGGGCCGGGATTTGCATGGACATCTCCGCATAGTAGGAACATAATGCAAAGAATCCTCGCATATCCCCGCTGAACTGCTGCGTGACGAGCCACCCTCCGTGCAGGTAGCTGTCTGCGGTGGTCATCCTGGCAAACGACTTGCCCACCGTCCAGCACATTAGAGCAGATTATGTAATGGCTCCACACATGGCCGTATCTACCATTGAGGTCACCGAGGTCCGGACCTCGGTAAAATTGTAGCTTTTTTTTTGTTCTGTTTTTTACACATTGAATCCTTTACTGCGCACATGAATGTTGTAAACACGCGCTTCTACAGGCGGAAGAGCCTCTAGTTCAGACATGGATGAACTTGTTCTGAACTGCTTTGGACCCGAGTGCCTAAAACTCGGCGGAGGCAGGAGAAGCGTCTGTGCCTCATCATTGCCTCCTCCTCTGCTACTCACTTTGTTTCTGTCTCATGCAAAGATTGTCCTGTTGCCTTCGCGGGTCATGTTGACCCGCTGTCATGTTCCGGGCATTTAGCAGAAGTCTAAAGTTCTGTGTAAAGCAAAATCTCGGTGAGTTCCTTCTTCACTTCTCAGTCTGTGACTGAAGAGCAATGAGGCCTCTGACTTTTCTAAGGAAACAAAGAGCTCACTGTATTTAGCGTCATGTTACTGTCACTCATGGTGTCTGACCGAAAGTCTCACTGTGAAGAAAGTCAACTCACATTTACACTGAGAAGGTTGGAAGGGCGCCCCCTTGGCGACGTGAAGACAGGAAGTGACCTCCCTCTCTCCTGGTGCAGCTGAATTGTTTGCCTTTTTCAGCGAACCACGTTGTTTTTCTGGATACTTTTGTACGTCTTTACCGTGTTTTTGTGGAGGTTTGGTGGATTTGTTTACTTTGAGAGTCCAAAATGGTCCTGAAGAAAGCAGCTTTTTGACGGTAAACAAACTGCTAGCTTATCAGCTAAACCCATTTGAGATCTACAAACATCTTCTTCTGAGACACTGAACAGTGAAGAGGCACCAAGAGCCCCCACACCTGCAGCACGGAGGAGGCGTCACAAGAGGAGCTACAGGAAACAACAAAAGGGACCAACGAGGAGATGGTGATAGACTGTGGAGGGAGCTGTGCAGGAGGAAGAGGAAGGACGAGGTGGAGCTGACCAGTGCAGGACACCACGCTCTGAGACGGGGACAAGCCCAGGAGGCGGTGCACCGTTTCAGATGATCAGAGGAGACAGAGGCAGCTACAGTTTCTCCATCCTCCAAGGTCATGCGGGTGGAGTGGCTGAAGGACAACGAGATCATGGACCCGGCCGAGGACAGGAACTTCTACATCACCGTGGACCTGATCATCAAGCAGGCGCGTCTGTCCCACACGGCCAACTACACCTGTGTGGCCAAGAACATCGTGGCCAAGCGCAAGAGCTCCACCGCCGTGGTCATCGTCTACGGATTTCCCATCAACCAGTGCTCCTCCTGTGACCAAAACAGTGAAGATGGCGGCCGCGATACAACGATCTTTCACAAAAGTAAAAAAAAAAAGAGTGGTGCGCACTGAATGGTGCTGCTGCCGTATGCTCTCTCATCGAATGCAATTTTTCCATCTGTGTAATCAATAAAGTACCATCTTATCTTATCTTATCTTGTGTCACCTTGCATCCAAATGCCCGGAACATGATGACAGCGGGTCAAAATGACCCGCGAAGGCCATTCACCTTTAAACCAGCGCATTCACCTTTGTACCAGTGGTTTGACAGTGGGGGCGTCGCAGAGGGGGCGGGGCCAGAGCGCAGAGTCCAAACCAGAGTCTCATGTTCAGAATGAGCCAAAGCAAAACACTCAGCTTTACCCATTCACACTCGCAGCCTCGCTTTCAAAACTATTAAACACGGACATTTTCATTTAATATTTTAGTAGTAGTAGATAGTAAAAATGTTTGGAAAACCTGCTTCACAGTATTAATGGATGAAATAGATGTTAAATAGATTTTATTTTGTGATATTCATCATGTCAAAGTAGGGGGTACGTGACTCGTCACCTAAAACTTCAGGGGGTGCACGGCTGCACCCACTGCCCTTGGGTCGACTCAAGGGCGTAGGTCTGGTGGTGCTATTGGTGGGGACACTTTAGTGCCACATCTGAGTCAAGTCTTTGTGAAAGATCGTACAATATCACTTTATTTTACAGTACCTTGATACATTGTACCTAACTTAATTTAGTACAATGTAATGTGCTCTGTAACAATGTGTAATAACCTGTACCTATGGGTTAGATACATAATGGAATAACTTGTATTTGTATTTGTAGGTACGTTATGTAACAGGACATGAGACCCTCGGGTTAGGGCTTAAGGCTAGAGTTATGTCTTAATACATTATGTACCTCCAAAATACAAATACATGTTCAAATCAAATCAAAACAATTTTATTTGTATAGTGCTTTTCATACATGTCATGTAACACAAAGTGCTTTACAGATTTAAAAACATTCTCTCACACCCACCTCCTTCCAAAAATACAGACACATTGTCGCATTCACACTCCCCCCACCCACCTCCCCAGAGACACACCACACAAGCACACAATACACACTCAAGGTAAAACAGTGGAGATTATGGACAAAAGGCTAAGATAAGGCTGGGTGCAGATAAACCAGGTAAGGGAACACCATCCAAGGAGCCGTCTGCATCGGGCGCAGCGCCTCGGCTGCAGCCACAGGGACCAACACAGGGTGCCCGGACACCATCCAGAAACCCACAAGACAGCACCCCAGCAGCCACAGCCAATCACCACTCCCGAGGCAGAGGGCTCCTCCAGAGGAAACTGGGAGAGCATAAAAATTGTTAAAATAAATAAAAGTACGTAAGTAAAATTGAATAATAGGATAATAAAAAAATAAAATAAAATAAAATAAAAAAAGAGAGGTAAAATACATAAATACAAAATAAATATTAATAACTATTAAATGTCAATTTAATTAATTGTAAGGTGCTGATAAATAATAATAAATAGGCCTAGCAAAAATAAATATCAGTTAAAAGCTAAGCTAAAAAGGTGGGTCTTGAGCCTGCTCTTAAAAACTTGAACGTTCTCTACGGCCCTGAGCTCCTCCGGCAGGTCGTTCCGGAGGCGAGGGCCGTAACACTGGAAAGACGCCTCACCGTGAGTTTTCCTGTTGACTTTAGGAATAACTAGGAGACCCCTGCCGGAGGAGCGAAGGGGCCGTGAAGGTTCGTAAGGTAAAAGCAGTTCTGAAAGGTAAGAAGGACCAAGACCATTAATGGTTAGTGGTTCTCACACAGAGGTGCAGGGCCTGAATTGAGGTAATTATTTTCCACTTCTGCCCTGCTTTACTGCACAGTGGAACTGTTTTTGACCGTAAATAGGTCCGCCCTTTGCCGAATAACTATGGGATGCGCACTGTAGGGCCCCCATGTGGATTTTTGCTTAGGGCCCCAGAAGGGCCAGCACCGGCTCTGAGGTAAAGCATCAGCGCCTGCCAAGCTGCTGCTGCTACCTGCCGCCGCCATCTTAGCCCTGCTTCTGGTCGTAAGCGTATCTCACAGACCTGGCTCAATAAGACTCACATAACTGCTACGCAGACCACCTTACTGACTTTCAGATACTCTTTTAGAACATTTTATCTGATTATTCATCCTGCAAGCCTTCAAGAACTTGCTTCCTTCAGATAAATCTGTAGTTTAGCCTCCTATTCTTACTTTTATTTTGTTCGCTTTCTCGAACTGGTGCCCCATTAAATTTTTAAGGCTAATCTACAACCTATTAATTAATTAATAAACAAATTAATTGATTAATGAAACCTCATACCCTACAGCAACGATTACAATTATAAAAATACCACTGTCAGTCGGTTGTCTTTCATTTTCATCCCGAGTAGAGATATTGTCACATGTGGTAGTACAGCATAATTCTATGTTTGTGCTCAAAATGGTGGCCTTAAAGGGGCAAGATGCAAGTTGTCCATTTTACGCTCATTACTGCCACCTCAGGTTATACGTGTAACTGCAGTCTCTATATTAAGCTCGTGCAAGACGGCACTTCAGACCCGAAGTAACACCTTTTTGAGTGACAGTGCAGGATTTTAGAAGCAGTTGTGGTGAACAGGTCTGGGCTCATTCTACACATTAGGACATGGCTAATCTACTCCGTATAGTCCCTTTAACTATGCACAAAGTCATTGGAAAGGAGGTGGCTTGAGCCTTTGCCCCTTTTGCACTTTTTTTTAAACTATGTTAGATTCTGACCCTGTTCCTACAAATGCGATGTAAACGACTTCACTGACCTGTAATAAGAGCTTTTCCTCCCCATAGGATCTGGAATGGTGAAGCCAGTGCCTGTGGCGTGACATTTCATGGCATTTATAGGCTACTGTATAATTTCAGAAGTTTCAGAAAATTACTAGATGATGTTTGGTGGCCGTACCCACAACAAGCTGAATGAGGTCGATGGGTCGACAATAGCTGAAAATATCTGTATTGTTCATAATTTGAGATGCTTGAGGCTAAATGTTAACGGACGAAGGAATAAAAATCTGACCAAAATGCAGAATTCTCAAAGTTTCCCAGAGTAGCTGCTCGCTATCTGTTTCTGGAGGTAGGACGCCATGTCTTTTCTATTTTTAGTCGTATAAAGTGCTAAATATATAAACTACCAAGCCTCAAAGTGGAGTCTTTTTGCATTGCTGTCAAAGGGGCGTGCTCTTCTTTAGCTCCGTTTAGTCACGTGGCTCATGGTGTTGTGCCGTCTTCATCAGTTCTCGATTATTTGTGGTTTCTTCTGTTCAAAGGATGATAGTTCACATTGAAATTTAAAAATAGGTCTGTGTACAGTCTTTACTTCCCGGTGATTTCTTTTGGGGTTTATGACTGAAGCAATGTGATGAAGTGGAGTTATGAGGCTCATGGAGGGAGACACTGTCCTGGGGCGGGTGTAGGTGTGTGGGGGAATGCACTGGCCTCTCTGCTGTTTCTGACCAGTTTCTCTCTCTCAGGTTCAGGATGCATCTGCTGCTGGTGGCTCTGTTCTGCTGTGCCCCTGTGTTCGGGGGGAAGGTGCTGGTGTTTCCTGTGGACGGGTCCCACTGGGTGAACATGCAGGTTCTGGTCGAGGAGCTGCACTCTCGGGGTCATGAGGTCACTGTGCTGCGGCCCAAAGACACCTGGTACATCAAGGCCCAGTCTCCCTTCTACAAATCCATCACACTCAACTCTACAAGAGGATTCAGCAAGAAACAGTTTGGATCGTTCGCGATGAAGATGCTTCGACTGCGGCGCGAAGGGGCCTCGGTTTGGAGACAGATTTCTCTGGAATACGAAATTGTTACAGCATTTTATGAGTCGTATAAAAAAGTTGTTGAAATGACTGGACAAATGTTTGAGAATAAGACATTAATGCAGGATTTGATGGACGCAAAATATGACCTGGTTTTGACAGATCCTGGTATGGGTGCTGGCGTTCTTCTTGCTCACATGTTAAAGCTTCCTCTGGTGTTGAACGTCAGATGGACAATTCTGGGAGACGGACATTTAGTGATTTCTCCATTTCCTTTATCGTACGTCCCAATCAGCATGAGTGAATTCACAGATAAAATGAGCTTCATGCAGCGAGTCAAGAACATGTTGATTTACTTCTTTACGCGTATTCAGCTCTGGTATGTGACAGACCGAAACTACAAACCGTTTGTTCACAAATACTTTGGTCCTGACGTGCACTACATGGAGCTGTTCCAGGCGGCCGACATTTGGCTGATGAGAAACGACTTCACGTTTGAATTCCCGCGGCCCACGATGCCAAACGTGGTTTACATGTCAGGCTTCCAGTGCAAACCCTCCAGACCTCTGTCCAAAGAGCTGGAGCAGTTTGTGCAGAGTTCAGGGGAGCATGGGGTTATCGTCATGACTTTAGGGACACTGGTGGCCCAACTGCCTGAAGACATCACTGAGGAGATCGCTGCTGCTTTTGCACAAGTCCCTCAGAAAGTCATCTGGAGACACTCGGGCAAACAGCCCTCCACTTTAGGCAACAACACTCTGCTGGTGGACTGGCTCCCTCAGAACGACCTTCTGGGACATCCACAAACCAAGCTTTTTGTAGCTCACGGAGGAACCAACGGGCTTCAGGAAGCCATTTACCACGGCGTTCCTCTGTTGGGTTTGCCGCTGATGTTTGACCAACAGTCTAACTTCTTTCGGATGGAGGTGCGTGGAGTGGCCAAAGTGCTGGACATCTCCACAGTGAACAGAGAGGTGTTTCTCCAGGCGCTGCAGGAGCTGCTGCACCAGCCCAAACATAGAGAGAATATGAAGCGTCTGTCAGAGCTGCACAGAGACCAGCCCATGAAGCCCATGGACAAAGCCATGTTCTGGATAGAGTTCGTCATGAGACACAGAGGAGCCAAACATCTGATAACAGAGTCCTACAAACTGTCCAAGATTCAGTATTACTGCATTGACGTGGTGGTGTTTCTGCTCACGTTAGCTGCACTGAGTCTGTTCATGTTCATGAAGACACTCACAGTCCTGTGGACAGCCCTGTCCTCACGCCTCAAAACCAAACAGGAATAAACTTTCCACATAAGGCGAAATACGCGCAGTAATCTTCACTTTACTGTGCAGATGCCAAACTACTCCTGGTATTATTACGCCTTACAATATAGTTCCCCCTTTTATCCGCTTAGAAAATCCACATTGTTTAATTTTGTGTAATTATACTTTGTAGTGTAACACTTCACGTAACCATGTTTAAATAGGGAAAACGTGGAAGAGCTTGGTAGCTTCTATCTTGACCTGTTTTGGAGCTATAGAGGAGAGGGGGAGAGGCTAAATTTTAACGCCGTCTGCGCTGTGTTTACGTGACTGAAGGCACGGGGGAAGACAGGTCCTAAAGAACTCGTCAAAGCTAAGGTAAGAACATATCTCAGTAAAAACGGTGGCCTATTCCTTTAAAGTCTATTTTTACACCAGGGCTGCGAACGGATGTTCTCTGGATGTTGTAGGACTGTCGTGGCTGACACGTCTCTGCAACATCGCGTGGCGGTCGGGGACAGTGCCCCTGGATTGGCAGATCGGGGTGGTGGTCCCTCTCTTTAAGAAGGGGGATCGGAGGGTGTGTTCCAATTACAGAGGGATCACCCTCCTCAGCCTCCCCGGTAAGGTCTACTCCGGGGTGCTGGAGAGGAGGATCCGGCCGATAGTTGAACCTTGGATCCAGGAGGAACAATGCGGTTTTCGTCCTGGTCGTGGCACACTGGACCAACTCTATACCCTCCGTCGGGTGTTCGAGGGTTCGTGGGAGTTCGCCCAACCAGTCCACATGTGTTTTGTGGATCTGGAGAAAGCGTTCGACCGTGTCCCTCGTGGTGCCCTGTGGGGGGTGCTCCGGGAGTATGGGGTCCGGGGCCCTCTGCTAAGGGCTGTCCGTTCCCTGTATGACGCAGCAGGAGCTTGGTTTGCATTGCCAGCAGTAAGTCAGACCTGTTCCCGGTGCGTGTTGGTCTCCGCCAGGGCTGCCCTTTGTCACCGGTTCTGTTCATTATTTTTATGGACAGAATTTCTAGGCGCAGCCAGGGGCCGGAGGGTGTCCGGTTTGGGAGCCTCAGAGTCTCATCTCTGCTGTTTGCGGATGATGTTGTTCTGATGGCTTCAACGAACCAGGACCTTCAGCTGCTCTGGGGCGGTTTGCAGCCGAGTGTGTAGCGGCCGGGATGAGGATCAGCACCTCCAAATCTGAGGCCATGGTTCTCCACCGGATAAAGGTGGCTTCCCCTCTACAGGTTGGTGGGGAGTCCTTACCTCAAGTGGAGGAGTTCAAGTATCTCGGGGTCTTGTTCACGAGTGAGGGACGGATGGAGCGTGAGATCGACAGACGGATCGGTGCGGCGTCAGCAGTGATGCGGTCGCTGTATCGGTCTGTCGTGGTGAAGAGGGAGCTGAGTCGGGGCAAAGCTCTCGATTTACCGATCGATCTACGTTCCCACCCTCACCTATGGTCATGAGATTTGGGTCATGACCGAAAGGACAAGATCGCGAATACAAGCGGCCGAAATGAGTTTCCTTCGCAGGGTGGCTGGGCGCACCCTCCGAGGTCGGGTGAGGAGCTCAGTTACCCGGGAGGAGCTCGGAGTAGAGTCGCTTCTCCTTCACGTCGAAAGGAGCAGCTGAGGTGGCTCGGGCATCTGTTCCGGATGCCTCCTGGTCGCCTCCCTCGGGAGGTGTTCCAGGCATGTCCTAGTGGGACAAGGCCTCGTGGAAGACCCAGCACACAGTGGTGGGACTATGTCTCCGAGCTGGCCTGGTGTCGCCTCGGGGTCCCCCCAGAACAGCTGGAGGAGGTGTGTGTGGATCGGGAAGTGTGGGCATCTCTGCTGAGACTGCTGCCCCTGCGACCCGGCCCCGGATAAAGCGGAAGAAAATGGATGGATGGATGGATGGCTGTTAACGGAGATAGACAGAAATTGAAAGTACAGATGCTTCAAAAGTGACGGCCAGTTCTTGTTCACATAGTTGGAAAAACTATGTGAGAAAAACATTTCTGACCCTTGAACATTCAGAACATTTAAACTGGAATGAGAAATAAAAGCATAGAATCCTTTTTTAGTTTATTTCTACAGCGCTTTACACATACAAAATACTGGACAAGAAAACGGCTAAAATAGAAAACATTACGAATGGAAATGAATAAATTAAAAACAAATGTTCTCTTTGAAATAAGGAGAACCAAGGTGCTGTCTGATCAGCGGGACCTCCAGCGTTTCAGTCGTATTTACATTTGACCGTCACCATTATGACAAACAAGTGCCTTGAAAATGTCTTTGAGAATGTCTCTATGTCTCTATCAAAAACTGTACTGTGCAATTTGAATAAATAAACTACAATGATCATTATCCCTGGTTTAGTCCTGATTTAGTCTGTTTTAGTCCCGGCTTCGTACTGGTTTAGTACAGTTTTAGTCCTGGTGTAGTCCCAGTTCAGTCCCGGGTCATGTGACAATAATAAACTATTTGCATAGCACTTTTCTCAACAACACTGCTTCACATTTAGTCCCAGTTCAGTCTCGGTCACAGCCCCGGTTTAGTCCAGGTTCAGTCCCTGCTTAGTCCTGGTTCAGTCCCTGCTTAGTCCTGGTCCCCTTTGGTCCCGGGAGGCTCCAGTCTGTGGGACAGCGCCGTCAGGACTTGGTGGAACTTCTCATATCTCAGCTGCTGTGGCTCCGAGGCTCCTCTGTTCCCCCAGAGCAGGCGCAGCTGAAAGTCCGTGTTGAAGATCTCCGAAACGTCGGGGTCGTCCTCCAGATCTGCAACAGCAAACACTCTCTTGTTCCTGGACTTTATCAACGCTTTTGTGGATGATGTATATTTGTGAGATTTTTATGAGGAAAAATCATGTGACCCATTTTCAAAACTTTACACCTGAATGCGATTTGATTTCATTGTAGTCAAAATGCCATATTCTATATTATATGTGAGGGAAGAGGACAGAGGTCATGGGTTTGCAGACCAACCCGACCAGACCCAAACTTTGGACCAGACTGTAAATGCACTCAGTCCAGCGCCTGGGTGGTGTCTGTCTGTCTGTCTGTCTGTCTGTCTGTCTGTCTGTCTGTCTGTCTCTCTCTCCCTCTCTCTTTCCTCTCTTATCTGCTCTCTCTTGTCTTATCGCCCCTCTGTCTCCCTCCGTCCTCTCTTTCCCCGCTTTCTCTCTCCTCCCTCACTCTCTCTCTCTTCACTCTTCTCTCTCTCTCCCTCACTCTTCACTCAGTCCTCTCTCCACTTTCTCTCCCACTGCTCTCTCTCCTCCCCCTCTGTCTTCTCCCCCCTCTCTTCTCTTCTCTGCTCACTCCTCTCTCTCTCTCCTCTCTCCCCTCTCTCTCCTGTCTCTCCTCTCTCTCTCTCCTCTCTCTCTCTCCTCTCCCAACTCTCTCTCCTCTCTCACTCCCTCCCCTCTTTCTCTCTCCTCTCTCTCTCTCCCCTCTCTCTCCCCTCTCTCGCCTCTCTCTCCTCTCTCTCTCCCCTCTCCTCTCTCTCCTCTCTCTCTCCTCTCTCTCTCCTCTCTCTCCTCCCTAGCAACTTCCCCCCTCCCTCTGTCCCGTCTGTAAACATTGTATCCTGGAATTGCAAACACGGATAGAGGAGTCGTGGATGTTAACCAAGTCTCTGTAGGACACAGGTAATCAAGATTTTAATCCAAAAGTAAATGTTCCAACTGTTCCGTTTTTGAAATCACACTGCGTATGTTCATATGTCCGCCGAATATTCCTTTCGGTTTTGTTTTTGGGGTGCCATAGTACTGACGCATGATTAACGGTTTGAAAAAGTTTAGTGTTTTGTTGTTTGGAGGTAACATGGTCTGTAGTTTTGGACGCACAGCATGCTAAGATGTTACCTTGTAGCATGGAGGTCACTGGTGTTGCCCAGGGTGTATTAAGCTGTTTAAGTTGTTGTGAGACCATAGGGCCGGGATTTGCATGGACATCTCCGCATAGTAGGAACATAATGCAAAGAATCCTCGCATATCCCCGCTGAACTGCTGCGTGACGAGCCACCCTCCGTGCGCGTAGCTGTCTGCGGTGGTCATCCTGGCAAACGACTTGCCCACCGTCCAGCACATTAGAGCAGATTATATAATGGCTCCACGCATGGCCGTATCTCATTGTAGCTTTTTTTTTTAATTTTTCTTTTTTTTTTTTTACACATTGAATCCTTTACTGCGCACATGAATGTAGTAAACAGGCGCTTCAACAGGCGGAAGAGCCTCTAGTTCAGACGTGGATGAGCTTGTTATGAACCTAAATGTGTCCACTCTGAAACCGGACCTCATGAGCTGCTTTTGACACGAGTGCGTAAAACTGGGCGGAGGCGGGGCCGCGGCTGCGTCAGCCTCACTACAACAGCAGCGCCTTTAGCATGAACCGCGCCAAAGTTTGACTGAGATGCAATTTCTTTACTCTCTGTCATAAAGAGAGAGGAGCCAGTGCGCCTCAGACTGACGGTGACTTCATTTCTAACAGGAGTTTTCCTCTCATTCTGATCTGAGGAGCGAGAGGAGAAGCGTCTGTGCCTCATCATTGCCTCCTCCTCTGCTACTCACTTTGTTTCTGTCTCATGCAAAGATTGTCCTGTTGCCTTCGCGGATCTTTTTGACCCGCTGTCATGTTCCGGGCATTTAGATGCAGGGTGACACAAGGGGGCGCCCTTCCAACCTTCTCAGTGTAAATGTGAGCTGACTTTCTTCAGAGTGAGACTTTAGGTCAGACACCATGAGTGACAGTAACATGAGGCTAAATACAGTGAGCTCTTCGTTTCCAGTAAAAAGGCTGAGGCCTCATTGCTCTTCAGTCACAGACTGAGAAGTGAAGAAGGAAGTCATGGAGCTTCTGCTTTAGACAGAACTTCAGACTATCTGCCTCATGTTGAGTATATTGGAGTTTATTCTGAAACTATGTAGTAAAACATAATATATGGAAATTAGTATCTAATCAAAACATTCGTTTTTTTATTTACTCTCATTCTAAAAAACTAAAACAAAAAACAAACAAACCCAGGTTATTTGTATCTGCTGTAGGTCATGTTTGACCCAGTTCCTCTGAGTCGTGGTGCAGCAGGACTGATGTGGACAGATGTTACAGAAGAAGCTCGTGAGGTTCATTTCTTCAACAGTTACTATAATAACTATTTTCTCCAAAGTAAAAGTACATCTACCACAGTCCTGTCCACATCTGTCACGGTCCACCATGACCCACCATGACTCAGAGGAACTGGGACAAACATGACCTACAGCAGATACAAATGACTTGGGTTTGTTTGGGTTTTCTTTTTTAGACTGAGAGTAAATTAAAAAGGTATCACAAAGTGCTTTACAGATTACAACATTTGATATGATGTAATATGACACCTACATGCAGCAGAAGTCTGAAGTTCTGTCTAAAGCAGAAGCTCCATGACTTCCTTCTTCACTTCTCAGTCTGTGACTGAAGAGCAATGAGGCCTCAGACTTTTTACTGGAAACGAAGAGCTGACTGTATTTAGTGTCATGTTACTGTCACTCATGGTGTCTGACCTAAAGTCTCACTCTGAAGAAAGTCAACTCACATTTACACTGAGAAGGTTGAAAGGGCGCCCCCTTGTGTCACCCTGCATCCAAATGCCCGGAACATGACAGCGGGTCAACATGACAGCGGGTCAAAAAGACCCGCGAAGGCCACACGAGGGTTAAACCAGCGCATTCACCTTTGTACCAGTGGTTTGACAGTGGGGGCGTCGCAGAGGGGGCGGGGCCAGAGCGCAGCGTCCAAACCAGAGTCTGATGTTCAGAATGAGCCAAAGCAAAACACTCAGCTTTACCCATTCACACTCGCAGCCTCGCTTTCAAAACTATTAAACACGGACATTTTCATTTAATATTTTAGTATTTATTCAGGACAATACATTCTTAGCCTCTCACTCAG
Organism: Gobius niger; assembly: GCF_951799975.1. Lineage (NCBI taxonomy): Eukaryota > Metazoa > Chordata > Actinopteri > Gobiiformes > Gobiidae > Gobius > Gobius niger. The sequence continues at coordinate 39,354,138 of NC_136852.1, read as the reverse complement.
GCGAGTAAAACTGTTTGGAAAACCTGCTTCACAGTAATAATGGATGAAATAGATGTTAAATAGATTTTATTTTGTGATATTCATCATGTCAAAGTAGGGGGTACGTGACTCGTCACCTGAAACTTCAGGGGGTGCACGGCTGCACCCACTGCCCTTGGGTCGACTCAAGGGCGTAGGTCTGGTGGTGCTATTGGTGGGGACACTTTAGTGCCACATCTGAGTCAAGTCTTTGTGAAAGATCGTACAATATCACTTTATTTTACAGCACCTTGATACATCGTACCTAACTTAATTTAGTACAATGTAATGTGCTCTGTAACAATGTGTAATAACCTGTACCTATGGGTTAGATACATAATGGAATAACTTGTATTTGTATTTGTAGGTACGTTATGTAACAGGACATGAGACCCTCGGGTTAGGGCTTAAGGCTAGAGTTATGTCTTAATACATTATGTACCTCCAAAATACAAATACATGTTATACCATTGTGAATCTAAGCCATAGGTACAAGTTACTACACATTCTTACAGAGCACATTGCATTGTACTACATTTAGTCAGGTACAATGTATCAAGGTACTGTAAAATAAAGTGTTACCGTGTTGAGCGCACCGTACACCTGGCGTAAATCCTACACCAAGTCGGATTGCACATGATACACCAGTTTTAAAGAGGGGGTATTATTCTTTTTTCAGCCACATAGCCCCAGTCTATATCAAACTACAATGATGACGAAACCTTCTGTTGGTCTGTCAATGTAGTAAATTAAAATAACTGCCTTGTATAAAATTACTCTTTCAAAATGGCCGTAGCAAATGACTTGAAATAGGCCTCTGTCTCTTTAAGAACCTCTGACCCTTTCCGACACGCCCCCTCCACACGCTGTCTGTGGCATCACAACACTACGCTCGTTGACTCAACAGTATTGAAACTACAATCGGTGCATTTTAATTTTTATTGTTGGAAAGGAGCTACTGTTTATCACTTTGTGAACAATGGCCACACAGGATATTATTTGGAGACGAACCTTCCACACCGGACGCTTGGAAGGGGCTCTTGCCTGAAAAATAACTGCTGTTTGGAGGCTATCTCTTTGCATCTGCCATGCCCTATGGATCTCTAACTATACCCCCATGGACGACACCAGGATCTGCAGGAGCCCATACGGTTCAAAGACTGACATTATCTGTGCAGGTGGACAATGGTTTTTCGAGGTTACACCGTTAGCTTGTTATAATCGACTACAGCTCATTGTTGATGAAAAGTCTGTAATAAACCACACATGTGTAAAGCCAGGCTCATTGTGTGATCATCGTAAAGGCTGCTTCAAGTAGTTGCCTGCTTTATTGACGTTATTTGTGCATAATATGCTGCCTGTTTTCAAAGAATGTTGTGAAGGTGAAGGTTGTTAGCTTGTCGCGGCTAATAGTGCCTTAGCTCCGGGAGAAACCACTCGGCTACGACTCACTGTAGATGAAATGTGAGCAATAAACTACGAAATCAACAAGCCAGGCTCCGTGTGTGATCATCATAAAGGCTGCTTCAAGCAGTTGCCTGTTTTAGTGACGTTTTCAATGCATAATATGCTGCTTGTATTCAGTGAATTTTCCCGTTAGCTTGTCGCGGCTAGCTTGTTAGCTCCGGGAGAAAGCCACTCGGCTATGACCCATTGTAGATGAAATGTGAGCAATAAACTTCCAAATCAACAAGCCAGGCTCTGTGTGTGATCATTGTTAAACGGTTCTTTATGTGTGTGGTGGTTTTATTGACTTTAATTGTGCATATTTCTCGTTTTCACGTGATGACTCGAGGTTTAGCTTAGCATTAGCTTTCTCCGGAGGCTCTGTGCATCATCAAGGCCCAGCGCAGAACCAGACACTGAAATAAGTGTTCTTGTCACCGGTTTTAATCCTGGGTGTTTCGGTAACAGAAACACTGATGTGTGTCTTTGTAAAAGTCTGCTGTGGCTCAGGTTCACAACACATGAAGCTAATCCTCCATGATGACTCTGTTTTCATCTTAGGGCTAGACACTGCGGGGAGGGGGTTCTGCTGAGGAGCAGTGGTTGGTTACTCGGCTGGTGACGAAAGGTCGGAGGCGTATCCTAGAGGTCGAGGCGTTCCCTGAAGGAATCAGGCGTTTTATCCCTAAAATGGCCGCCATCAGAGTTTTTACAGATTACTCGAAAATACGTGAATGTGCCAAGGCAACACTTCAGGCATGGTTTTAATGAGGGAATGACTTAATAACATGATGTAAAGCTTGAAAAAGTCGATTTTGCATAATACCCCCCCTTTAACTAAACACTAAACAGTGCTGGAAAACAGTTTTTAGCAGCATGAATAGCATTGCCACACCGCATATAATCCACATTGATGATTTAAACATGAAACAAGGCTACAGCGTTAATGTTTATGGGCTGATTTGATTCAATGTTGCGCTGCATCGACATGCTCCTCCACGCCACGGGTCGAGCTCAGGCTCAGCCCGACCAGAGACACTAGAACCTGGGCAGCGGATTCTAGCTGCTACTACTGCTACTGCTACTACTGCTACTACTACTACTACTACTACTACTGCTACTACTGCTACTGCTGCTACTACTGCTACTACTACTACTGCTACTACTACTGCTACTACTACTACTGCTACTGCTACTACTGCTACTACTACTACTACTACTACTACTGCTACTACTGCTACTGCTGCTACTACTGCTACTACTACTACTGCTACTACTACTGCTACTACTACTACTGCTACTGCTACTACTGCTACTACTGCTGCTACTGCTACTACTACTACTGCTACTACTACTACTGCTACTACTGCTACTACTACTGCTACTACTACTACTGCTACTACTACTACTACTACTACTGCTACTACTACTACTGCTACTACTGCTACTACTACTGCTACTACTACTACTGCTACTGCTACTACTGCTACTACTACTACTACTACTACTACTGCTACTACTGCTACTGCTGCTACTACTGCTACTACTACTACTGCTACTACTACTGCTACTACTACTACTGCTACTGCTACTACTGCTACTACTGCTGCTACTGCTACTACTACTACTGCTACTACTACTACTGCTACTACTGCTACTACTACTACTGCTACTACTACTACTGCTACTACTGCTACTATTACTGCTACTACTGCTACTACTGCTACTACTACTACTGCTACTACTACTACTGCTACTACTGCTACTACTGCTACTGCTACTACTACTACTACTACTACTGCTACTACTACTACTGCTACTGCTACTACTGCTACTGCTACTACTGCTACTGCTACTACTACTACTGCTACTACTACTACTACTACTACTACTACTGCTACCAGGGGCGTAGCGCCAAATTCTGGGCCCTGGGTACAAACTATCTTGGTGGACCCCCCCACCCCATTTAAAATTCACATTTCATATTCTATGTTCTTTGACCACATAACAGTGGTTTAGTGGTTTGACAGTGCAGTTCATTTATATTCTATTATAACTTTATTATATATTATATATACCTTAACTAAGGGGAAAAATAGGTTGGCCAAAAAAGTGCTTCATATACAAACACATATCCAATCCAATGGGTACTGAGGTCATGGTTTGTTTTATTGTTTGTTTGTTTGTTTGCTTCAAGTCAATGTTTGACTTGAAATTGCATCTGATTTGGCTTCAGTTACAGAAATTGAATAACCTTTAATCCTGTAGTGACATAGATATTTAGATTTGGGTGGAATATTCTACTTTCATTGGGCCAATTGAAATGGCTGGTTTTAGGTAGAGCATAATGATTATTAGCATCACATTAAACAGGACGACTGCACCAGGGACATGGGTTATTTTCTGCTGAGAAAACTTTAAAATAGGTATAAAAATGCTATTTTACAAAAAAGTGATGATACTATGTTGGACAGGGTTTTGAGGCCGACGGACAAGTTTTTTCAATTTACCTAAAAATGTCTCAAAGGGAAACGCTGACACATTATCCAAAGGGCCAAATTTTCGTGCATCTTGAGCTAGGTGGATCAACGAATGTATGTTATAACTGACAAATTCAGTGCCATAAATTGAAGCAAAATCAGTTACAAAGAGTTTCAAAATCTCCTCAGCATAGTCACAATTGTCAGGACAACATAAGGCAGGACTAAGGAGAATTCTCACAGATGCAGATAGAAGTACATTCTACTGGGTATATTATTGAGAAGAACAACAGGGCCAGTGTAAAGTAAAAATTGTCTAAGCTCTGGGGAGGCTGACAGTTGGTGCTCTTGATAGCCTTGCCTATCAAACTGCTCATCGGTCCTGAGCTCTGCTGATATTTCAGGAAAAGACATCTTCCCATTCATGTGCTGACCTTTTTGAGTGCATCTCTCACATCCATAATAGCCTGTATGACCTTTGGTGCATTTAATAAAGGCACGCGCAGGTGCAACACAAATAAAAGCATTGGGTAATGCTACCTTGAAATGCAAACCATTGTATACAATACCACTCTGAGAAACTGCTTTTAAATCTACAATGAATTCTTGTAAATATTCTTGCACATTTGCAGGTTTTGATGCACCGGAGTACACTCCAATTACAAACACACTACACCCTGGAATTTCCTTAATCCGACCCGGTATAGGCCACAGACTCATACTAGAGCTACGGAATAACGGCAGTCCATCGATGTTAATTCGAAGTGTGAGGGTATCAGTTACATTTTCCAAATGTCCTAAAGATGTTAGTTCAGCTATGAGAGCATTTTTTATTCCAAAATGGTAGTAAGATCCCCCAGCAACATTGATCACATTGCAAGATCTGTCAGTAGACATAAGAGTTCTGGCATCCAATGGGATCTCAAGGGCCCTCTTCCTTAGGATTTTAAGAAGTGCAGACAGTGCTGTTTGTGGTATGTTGAATTCTGCAGCCCACTCTGCAAGCCCACATGAATCAGCATCATGATTCAAGTCAGAAAATTCATCTCCATTCAAATCACAGTCACTATCACAACCTGGCATTTCACAAGGCTCTAAAGTTTGTAATAGTTTAAAACCGAACCAGCACAAACGGAAATCTTTACAGCGCAAACCAGCACAGACGTAGAGGAAGCGGTGACACCATTTTTACCCGTTTTGGAGCTTTATAACGAGCAGGGTGACCTCAGATCTGACCAATAAAACAACCATTAATCTCTCAAAAACCGTAACAGCACAAACGAAGATTTTTACACCATAAAACAGCACAAACGTAGCACAAACGAGTGACATATTTTTCATTTAAATTTGAGTATGATGGGGGGCCAGGTTCGCGCTAATCGAGTCTGCTGCCTTCTCCCCTCGCACACGCAACCCCGAACAGCAGCGTGTCAGACACAGCCAAAATACATCTATTTTATTTGTCTAAAGAAGTCTGAAAATGCATATGGCAGCGTCAAGAACAAAAAGTTTAACTATGCGAACTATGAGCTATGCCATGGCAAGGCAAGGCAACTTTATTTATACCGCGCATTTCGTACACAAGGCAACTCAACGCGCCTTTATAGTTTATTAATCTAAGCCAGTTTGACTGCCTTGCTCAAGCAAATGCTTATATATGTATGTCAACGACTCAAAATAAACTGATGCTTGATATTAACTTAAAGATGAGACTGCTGTGTTCAACATCAAGGTTTTTACCACAGCTAGCACTAGCGTTAGCTCACAGCTAGCACTAGCGTTAGCTCACTGGTAGCACTAGCGTTAGCTCGCTGGTAGCACTAGCGTTAGCTCACTGGTTTACATTCGTTAAAAGCTGGCTAGAACTTGTCCGCTCCACAAAAAAAAAAGCTTTTGGTTAACATCATGCGGTAAATAAATCTCCTAATTATTACCACAGTGATAGAGGCTTATAATTCTTGTCATTATTGATTCTTACCTGAAGAGTGCGTACCCCGATCACCAGCAGCGAACGGTGAAGGCGCCGGCGGCAAAATGTTGCAGACTTTTTCTTTTCCTCGGGGAGTGGGTGGAGTTTTCCCATAGCTTTTTCTAGTGGAATGCTGTTTTCTTCGTGGTGTGAATATTGAGCTTGGCGTTATCAAACTCATGTAAAATGGTCCATTACATTTTGCTTGCTAACATAAAAAAAAAAAAATCTTATTTAATTTTGAAGAAGAATAAAAATAGCTACGGCTGCATTTCTAACTAGCAAATTGCCCTTACATTCGTTAAAATGCATCCATGTCTGACGTCATTTTGAATTTTCGGGGTGGAGCCCAGCTGGAGCCCACTTGCTGCCCACGCTTTGTTTAGCCCATCTACTGCCCACCTTCTGCCCATGTGGGGCCCAACAACGAAGCCCACTCTAAGCCCATGCCCATCCAAAGCCCAACTAGCCCAAGTGAGGCCCATATGGGCCCCAACTGTACGTGTTTGCAGGGGATTGGCTATAAGGTTATTGTGGGTTTCTAATAGATTCTTTAATTTTTCTCATGCGCAAATATATCATGTTTGTTGTGTTAAAAACAATTCTTTATCATTTCCTGGTTGGAGAAATGTTCCCTTTTTGCCGTGTTTCGTGCGTGCGTGCCGTAAAACCCGTGGGTGAGGCCTCCTGATTATGAATATTTTTGGGCGTTTCATTCAAATGACGCTGGGATTCCTCCGTGGCATTTACCATCAGCTGCTTTTGCGTACGGAGAGATCTGAGCGTAAAGCACGGGTTCATAAATGCCACGCGCACTCTGGCGTATATCGCAAATACACCTACACGTACACCGTTTTTGTACGCAATGTTGATAAATGAAGGCCAGTGTCACATGTGGTAGTACAGCATAATTCTATGTTCGCGCTCAAAATGGTGGCCTTAAAGGGGCAAGATGCAAGTTGGCCATTTTATACTCATTACTGCCACCTCAGGTTATACGTGTAACTGCAGTCTCTATATTAAAGGAACAGGCCACCGTTTTTACATACTGAGATATGTTCTGACCTTAGCTTTGACGAGTTCTTTAGGACCTGTCTGATCTTCCCCCGTGCCTTCAGTCACGTAAACACAGCGCAGACGGCGTTAGCATTTAGCCTCTCCCTCTCTCCTCTATAGCTCCAAAACAGGTCAAGATAGAAGCTACCAAGCTCTTCCACGTTTTCCCTATTTAAATATGGTTACGTGAAGTGTTACACTACAAAGTATAATTACACAAAATTAAACAATGTGGATTTTCTAAGCGGATAAAAGGGGGAACTATATTGTAAGGCGTAATAATATCAGGAGTAATTTGGCATCCGCACAGTAAAGTGAAGATTACTGCGCGGATTTCGAACTACTCCTGGTATAGAGGAGAGAGGGAGAGGCTAAATGCTAACGCCGTCTGCGCTGTGTTTACGTGATTGAAGGCACGGGTGAAGATCAGACAGGTCCTAAAGAACTCGTCAAAGCTCAGGTAAGAACATATCTCAGTATGTAAAAACGGTGGCCTATTCCTTTAAGCTCGTGCAAGACGGCACTTCGGACCCAAAGTAACACCTTTTTGAGTGACAGTGCAGGATTTTAGAGGCAGTTGTGGTGAACAGGTCTGAGCTCATTCTACACATTAGGACATGGCTAATCTACTCCGTATAGTCCCTTTAACTCTGCACAAAGTCATTGGAAAGGAGGTGGCTTGAGCCTTTGCCCCTTTTGCACTTTTTTTTAAACTATGTTAGATTCTGACCCTGTTCCTACAAATGCGATGTAAACGACTTCACTGACCTGTAATAAGAGCTTTTCCTCCCCATAGGATCTGGAATGGTGAAGCCAGTGCCTGTGGCGTGACATTTCATGGCATTTATAGGCTACTGTATAATTTCAGAAGTTTCAGAAGATTACTAGATGATGTTTGGTGGCCGTACCCACAACAAGCAGAATGAGGTCGATGGGTCGACAACAGCTGAAAATACCTGTATTGTTCATAAATTGAGATGCTTGAGGCTAAATGTTAACGGACGAAGGAATAAAAATCTAACCAAAATGCAGAATTCTCAAAGTTTCCCAGAGTAGCTGCTCGCTATCTGTTTCTGGAGGTAGGACGCCATGTCTTTTCTATTTTTAGTCGTATAAAGTGCTAAATATATAAACTACCAAGCCTCAAAGTGGAGTCTTTTTGCATTGCTGTCAAAGGGGCGTGCTCTTCTTTAGCTCCGTTTAGTCACGTGGCTCATGGTGTTGTGCCGTCTTCATCAGTTCTCGATTATTTGTGGTTTCTTCTGTTCAAAGGATGGAACATTTGGGGGTTTTATAGTTCACATTGAAATTTACAAATAGGTCTGTGTACAGTCTTTACTTCCCTGTGATTTCTTTTGGGGTTTATGATTGAAGCAATGTGATGAAGTGGAGTTATGAAGCTCATGGAGGGAGACACTGTCCTGGGGCGGGTGTAGGTGTGTGGGGGAATGCACTGGCCTCTCGGCTGTTTCTGACCAGTTTCTCTCTCTCAGGTTCAGGATGCATCTGCTGCTGGTGGCTCTGTTCTGCTGCGCCCCTGTGTTCGGGGGGAAGGTGCTGGTGTTTCCTGTGGACGGGTCCCACTGGGTGAACATGCAGGTTCTGGTCGAGGAGCTGCACTCTCGGGGTCATGAGGTCACTGTGCTGCGGCCCAAAGACACCTGGTACATCAAGGCCCAGTCTCCCTTCTACAAATCCATCACACTCAACTCCACAGCAGGATTCAGCGAGAAACAGTTTGGATCGTTCGCGATGAAGATGCTTCGACTGCGGCGCGAAGGGGCCTCGGTTTGGAGACAGATTTCTCTGGAATACGAAATTGTTACAGCATTTTATGAGTCGTTTAAAAAAGTTGTTGAAATGACTGGACAAATGTTTGAGAATAAGACATTAATGCAGGATTTGATGGACGCAAAATATGACCTGGTTTTGACAGATCCTGCGATGGGCGCTGGCGTTCTTCTTGCTCACATGTTAAAGCTCCCTCTGGTGTTGAACGTCAGATGGACAATTATGGGAGACGGACATTTAGTGATTGCTCCAACTCCTTTATCGTACGTCCCAATCCCCATGAGTGAACTCACAGATAAAATGAGCTTCATGCAGCGAGTCAAGAACATGGTGATTTACTTCTTTACGCGTATTCAGCTCTGGTTTGTGACAGACCGAAACTACAAACCGTTTGTTCACAAATACTTTGGTCCTGACGTGCACTACATGGAGCTGTTCCAGGCGGCCGACATTTGGCTGATGAGAAACGACTTCACGTTTGAATTCCCGCGGCCCACGATGCCAAACGTGGTTTACATGTCAGGCTTCCAGTGCAAACCCTCCAGACCTCTGTCCAAAGAGCTGGAGCAGTTTGTGCAGAGTTCAGGGGAGCATGGGGTTATCGTCATGACTTTAGGGACACTGGTGGCCCAACTGCCTGAAGACATCACTGAGGAGATCGCTGCTGCTTTTGCACAAGTCCCTCAGAAAGTCATCTGGAGACACTCGGGCAAACAGCCCTCCACTTTAGGCAACAACACTCTGCTGGTGGACTGGCTCCCTCAGAACGACCTTCTGGGACATCCACAAACCAAGCTTTTTGTAGCTCACGGAGGAACCAACGGGCTTCAGGAAGCCATTTACCACGGCGTTCCTCTGTTGGGTTTGCCGCTGATGTTTGACCAACTGGATAACTTCTTTCGGATGGAGTTGCGTGGAGTGGCCAAAGTGCTGGACATCTCCACAGTGAACAGAGAGGTGTTTCTCCAGGCGCTGCAGGAGCTGCTGCACCAGCCCAAACATAGAGAGAATATGAAGCGTCTGTCAGAGCTGCACAGAGACCAGCCCATGAAGCCCATGGACAAAGCCATGTTCTGGATAGAGTTCGTCATGAGACACAGAGGAGCCAAACATCTGATAACAGAGTCCTACAAACTGTCCAAGATTCAGTATTACTGCATTGACATGGTGGTGTTTCTGCTCACGTTAGCTGCACTGAGTCTGTTCATGTTCATGAAGACACTCACAGTCCTGTGGACAGCCCTGTCCTCACGCCTCAAAACCAAACAGGAATAAACTTTCCACATAAGGCTTCAGGCTCATTCATAATTCATAAGATTTCCATGGCTACAAGGTAAAAATGACTTAATTTTTTCGTTGCAGCTCTCGGTGTAAGAACAAAGTTCTTGAATCTTATGAAGTATGAATGAGCCTTTTGTGTTCACCTTCACTTAAAGCTGTGCCTTTTAAATGTTATTGTCTGTAAATAACAAAAAGCCACTGAAGGTTAAGGTGTACTCTTTAAAAGAACTCCTATCCGTTCTTTTTGCATGATTTGAGGGACATCATTTTCATTTTTTGACTTGGGAATGAGCTGTGATGGTCATTCTTGTAATATTATCGTAAACGCATTAAAACTACTCTGGTCTGTTTTCCTTCAGCATCAAACATTGCAGTTCATGTGTCACCAGTGTCGGTGCTTCCAAACATTGACCACATTCACGTCAAAGCCTCAAGTCAAGCTGGCTCTCAGCTCACTGAGTTTTCAGATTTTTGAGTCTGGTGCATTTGCCGACCAATCGGCCTCTTTAACAACGGTAAGGAGTGCACTTTAAGGACACACATCATGAATGATATCCTTTGCCCATGACTCTGGAGCGAGTCCCAGGCACTGACGGTCCCTTTAGAACTGAGGGTTTCACAAGTTCTACCCGTACCGAAAAAATGAAAGCATCAAAAGCAGGTCCCAACAAAACAATCATATATCTTTCGATCCAAGTTTTGATGCAGTTGGTCCAGGGACAGCATAAAAGCAGTACAAAGTAACTCATGCCCCTACAGGCCATAAGCGTCACTGCATGTTGTGTTTTTTACCCATCATCTATCTGTGAGAGTAATACTACGCTGACAGAAAAGACAATTGGTGGAGAGGGATATTGTACACCATTGAGATCCTTTTTGTCACTCAAACTTGGCTGTAAATACTGTTAAAGTGACGCTAGCCCGCAGTTAGCTCTGCCCGTTAGCCTGTTAGCTTCTTTTTCGTGATTCTATTTGTTTGTACTGATGATACCGACCCGGTGGCAGCGAAGTTGCAATTGTGGTTCTTTGGCTAGAGACACCAGGGGGAGATGAAAGACAATCATCCCATTAACACTTGTATTACCCCCACAGGGACGACGGAAAGGATTTATTAAGGTTAACAAGTTACTTTGTACTGCTTGAAAACATGACTCATTTTTGTCCCCATCTTTTTTTCCCCCCAATATTGTAAATGTGCAGATCTTCCAGAAAATCATTTTTCTGTTGTCTGGTTCTAGACAGCAAACATTTTAGTATATACAGTATATCATCATTCAGGTATCGGTTTGGCATCGGAAAAAGTGCAACAGTATTCAGCCCTCGTCACACCAATGACAGTTTCACATATAATAAGCTGAATGCCCATCTTGGGTCGCCCGTTGCATTATGGGTAATGGAATTTCTTTTGACGACCAAACAGTATTGATAGTTTGCGTAAAGCAACGTAGAAAGCTCTGATTTAGACCGTTTTAACCGCTGGAAAGTTGATGATTTAAAGCGTTTTTGTCGTCGCCGTGGAGCTTGTTACGATATTGGCTTAAAGGAATAGGCCACCGTTTTTACATACTGAGATATGTTCTTACCTGAGCTTTGACGAGTTCTTTAGGACCTGTTTGATCTTCCCCCGTGCCTTCAGTCACGTAAACACAGCGCAGACGGCGTTAGCATTTAGCCTCTCCCTCTCTCCTCTATAGCTCCAAAACAGGTCAAGATAGAAGCTACCAAGCTCTTCCACGTTTTCCCTATTTAAACATGGTTACGTGAAGTGTTACACTACAAAGTATAATTACACAAAATTAAACAATGTGGATTTTCTAAGCGGATAAAAGGGGGAACTATATTGTAAGACGTAATAATACCAGGAGTAGTTCGAAATACGCGCAGTAATCTTCACTTTACTGTGCGGATGCCAAACTACTCCTGGTATTATTACGCCTTACAATGTAGTTCCCCCTTTTATCCGCTTAGAAAATCCACATTGTTTAATTTTGTGTAATTATACTTAGGGAAAACAAGGAAGAGCTTGGTAGCTTCTATCTTGACCTGTTTTGGAGCTATAGAGGAGAGGGGGAGAGGCTAAATGCTAACGCCGTCTGCGCTGTGTTTACGTGACTGAAGGCACGGGTGAAGATCAGACAGGTCCTAAAGAACTCGTCAAAGCTAAGGTAAGAACATATCTCAGTAAAAACGGTGGCCTATTCAATTAAAGTCTATTTTTACACCAGGGCTGCGAACGGATGTTCTCTGGATGTTGTAGGACTGTCTTGGCTGACACGTCTCTGCAACATCGCGTGGCGGTCGGGGACAGTGCCCCTGGATCGGCAGACCGGGGTGGTGGTCCCTCTCTTTAAGAAGGGGGATCGTAGGGTTCCAATTACAGAGGAATCACCCTCCTCAGCCTCCCCGGTAAGGTCTACCCACGATGCTGGTCGTGGCACACTGGACCAGCTCTATACCGTCCGTCGGGTGCTCGAGGGTTCGTGGGAGTTCGCCCAACCAGTCCACATGTGTTTTGTGGATCTGGAGAAAGCGTTCGACCGTGTCCCTCGTGGTGCCATGTGGGGGGTGCTCCGGGAGTATGGGGTCCGGGGCCCTCGTGGTGCCCTGTGGGGGGTGCTCCGGGAGTATGGGGTCCGGGGCCCTCTGCTAAGGGCTGTCCGTTCCCTGTATGACGCAGCAGGAGCTTGGTTCGCATTGCCGGCAGTAAGTCAGACCTGTTCCCGGTGCGTGTTGGTCTCCGCCAGGGCTGCCCTTTGTCACCGGTTCTGTTCATTACTTTTATGGACAGAATTTCTAGGCGCAGCCAGGGGCCGGAGGGTGTCCGGTTTGGGAGCCTCAGAGTCTCATCTCTGCTGTTTGCAGACGATGTTGTTCTGTTGGCTTCAACGAACCAGGACCTTCAGCTGCTCTGGGGCGGTTTGCAGCCGAGTGTGTAGCGGCCGGGATGAGGATCAGCACCTCCAAATCTGAGGCCATGGTTCTCCACCGGAAAAAGGTGGCTTCCCCTCTTCAGGTCGGTGGGGAGTCCTTGCCTCAAGTGGAGGAGTTCAAGTATCTCGGGGTCTTGTTCACGAGTGAGGGACGGATGGAGCGTGAGATGGACAGACGGATCGGTGCGGCGTCAGCAGTGATGCGGTCGCTGTATCGGTCTGTCGTGGTGAAGAGGGAGCTGAGTCGGGGCAAAGCTCTCGATTTACCGATCGATCTACGTTCCCACCCTCACCTATGGTCATGAGATTTGGGTCATGACCGAAAGGACAAGATTGCGAATACAAGCGGCCGAAATGAGTTTCCTTCGCAGGGAGGCTGGGCGCACTCTTCGAGATCGGGTGAGGAGCTCAGTTACCCGGGAGGAGCTCGGAGTAGAGTCGCTGCTCCTTCACGTCGAAAGGAGCAGCTGAGGTGGCTCGGGCATCTGTTCCGGATGCCTCCTGGTCGCCTCCCGCGGGAGGTGTTCCAGGCATGTCCTAGTGGGACAAGGCCTCGTGGAAGACCCAGCACACGGTGGTGGGACTATGTCTCCGAGCTGGCCTGGTGTCGCCTCGGGGTCCCCCCAGAACAGCTGGAGGAGGTGTGTGTGGATCGGGAAGTTTGGGCATCTCTGCTGAGACTGCTGCCCCCGTGACCCGGCCCCGGATAAAGCGGAAGAAAATAGTGGATGGATGGCTGTTAACGGAGATAAACTGAACTGAAAGAACTGAACGCCCGTTCATATGTAGAGATGCTTCAAAAGTGACGGCCAGTTCTTGTTCACATAGTTGGAAAAACTACGTGAGAAAAACATTTGTGACCCTTGAACATTCAGAACATTTAAACTGGAATAAGAAATAAAAACATAGAATCCTTTTTTAGTTTATTTCTACAGCGCTTTACACATACAAAATCACTGGACACGAGAACGGCTAAAATAGAAAACATTACGAATGGAAATGAATAAATTAAAAACAAATGTTCTCTTTAAAATAAGGAGAACCAAGGTGCTGTCTGATCAGCGGGACCTCCAGCGTTTCAGTCGTATTTACATTTGACCGTCACCATTATGACAAACAAGTGCCTTGAAAATGTCTTTGAGAATGTCTCTATGTCTCTATCAAAACTGTACTGTGCAATTTGAATAAATAAACTACAATGATCATTATCCCTGGTTTAGTCCTGATTTAGTCTGTTTTAGTCCCGGCTTCGTACTGGTTTAGTACAGTTTTAGTCCTGGTGTAGTCCCAGTTCAGTCCCGGGTCATGTGACAATAATAAACTATTTGCATAGCACTTTTCTCAACAACACTGCTTCACATTTAGTCCCAGTTTTGTCTCGGTCACAGCCCCGGTTTAGTCCCGGTTCAGTCCCTGCTTAGTCCCGGTTCAGTCCCTGCTTAGTCCTGGTTCAGTCCCTGCTTAGTCCCGGTTCAGTCCCTGCTTAGTCCTGGTCCCCTTTGGTCCCGGGAGGCTCCAGTCTGTGGGACAGCGCCGTCAGGACTTGGTGGAACTTCTCATATCTCAGCTGCTGTGGCTCCGAGGCTCCTCTGTTCCCCCAGAGCAGGCGCAGCTGAAAGTCCGTGTTGAAGATCTCCGAAACGTCGGGGTCGTCCTCCAGATCTGCAACAGCAAACACTCTCTTGTTCCTGGACTTTACCAACGCTTTTGTGGATGACGTGTATTTGTGAGATTTTTATGAGGAAAAATCATGTGACCCATTTTCAAAACTTTACACCTGAATGCGATTAGATTTCATTGTAATCAAAATGACATATTCTATATTATATGTGAGGGAAGAGGACAGAGGCCATGGGTTTGCAGACCAACCCGACCAGACCCAAACTTTGGACCAGACTGTAAAAGCCCTCAGTCCAGCGCCCGGGTGGTGTCTGTCTGTCTGTCTGTCTGTCTGTCTCTCTCTCCCTCTCTCTTTCCTCTCTTATCTGCTCCCTCCTCTCTCTCCTCTTACTCTCTTCTCTCTCTCTCTCCTTTTTCTACCCCCTCTTTCTCTGCTCACTCCTCTCTCCTCCTCTCTCTTCTCTCCCTCTCTCTTCACTCAGTCCTCTGCCCTTTCTCTCTCACTCCCCTCTCTACTCTTTCTCTCTCTCTCCTCTTTCTACCCCCTCTCTCTTCCTCCCATCTCTCTTCTTCTCTGCTCACTCCTCTCTCCCTCTTATCTCTCTCTGCTCTCTGCCCTCCTCTCTTTCCCCTTCTCTTCCCCCCCTCTCCTTTCTTATCTGCTCCGTCCCTCCCTCTCTCCCTCCTCTCCTTCCCCTCTTTCTCTCTGCTCTCCTCCCTCCTCTCTCTCGCTTCACTCTTCTCTCTCTCTCCCCCTTTCTCTCCTCTCTCCCTCCCCTTTCCACCCCCTCTCTTTCTTATCCGTCCTCTCTCTCTTCTCTGATCACTCCTCTCTCTCTCTCTCTCTTCCCCTTTTATTTTCCAAAACAGCGGAGGAACGACTGAAATAAGGTTTGCTAAAATGTGAAAACTGAAAAGACCCTAATTGTTTAATGCAGCGTGGTCATTAACGGCAAATAACACCGTTGTTTCCTGAGCAGAGAGAGCAGGTCTGAACCAGGTCTGAACCAGGTATAAACCAGGTATAAACCAGTGTTAATTTTGACAACATATTTCAATTTAGTTTTAGTCTTAGTCTTTTGACTAAAATGTAGATACATTTTAGTCGAGATTTAGTCCAAAAAATCGCTTCAATTTTAGTCTAGTTTTAGTCGACTAAAATTGCAAGTCAATTTAGTCGACTAAATTTAAGACTACATTTTTTTATTTTTTTTATTTATTTTAATTTAAGACTCCCCTCCTGGAGCCGCCACCTTAACGTGGTGGAGGGGTTTGAGCGCCCAATTGATCCTGGGTAGGGATGGGCGATACCACATTTTTTGGAATCGATACGATACCGATACTTTTGGGGCTATTTTCTCGATACCAATACCGATACCGATACTGGTCATTTTTATACGGGTGAATGTATTTCAATCAACATACATTTCTAAAACTGGTTATTTTATATATTTAATAGGTACATTAAAATGATATTACTTTAACTGGTTAATTATACAATGTTAATGTGAAAGTAAATACATAAACAAAGTTTAAAAGTAATACTTTAATGACAAAAAGAATCTAAACCAGAATGTAATGGCTGGCTTAATTCAATCCCCTGCTCCTGTGGACTGTTTTGGCTCAGAACAAAGATGTAAATTGGCCTTTTATGTTTAAAATTGCTGCCACGCCTATTTTTTACATATGCAAATTAGTATCGATACTTTTTGCCCAACATCGATACTTTAAATATAGCCGTTTGGTATCGATATATCGATACTGTGGTATCGATCCGCCCATCCCTAATCCTGGGAGCTCTGTTGTCGGGGGCTTCGTGCCCCTGGTAGGGTCTTCCAGGGCAAACAGGTCCTAGGTGACGGGTCAGACAAAGAGCGGTTCAGAAGCCCTTTATGAGAGACCAACAGGCCCGGGTAATCATGAGGTCGTCCTCCCGTGGACCCACCACCTGCAGGAGGAGCCATAAGGGGCTGGTACAATGTGATTTGGGCAGCTCCAACAGCTGCCCCCACGACCCGGCAACGGACAAGTGGAAGAAAATGGATGGATGGATAAATTTAAGACTAATTTAGTCGACTTTGCATTGATAATATTCATTATAATCATATTTAATGTTGTTCCTCTGCTTCATGGAGCTGCTCCACATGAACAAAGCTCAGAGCTGATCCTTTGGCAGTGATTGTAAATGATCTGAGGCTCTTTCAGACGGACAATAGAAGTTTGGATGATTTTAGTCTCTCCTTTTCATTTTTATTTTGTCTTATTTTAGTCGACTAAAATATCTGGACATTTTAGTCATAGTTTTAGTCTCATGAACAACTTTTAATTAAGTTTTAGTCCAATTTTAGTCGTCAAAAATATCACTGACTAAAATTAAGACTAAATATTTTAGTCGACGAAATTAACACTGGTATAAACCAGGTCTAAACCAGGTCTAAGTGATTCCAATGGAAGTGTGGCACTGACCGCAGAGTTTGCCGATGGCGTTGCTCCGGTACACGCCGCCGAGCTGAGCCATGGTCCTGGCGGCGGACAGGTGGAACATGAGCACGTCCACCCCCAGGTCTGAGTCCCACGGCTGGGGCTCGTCCCCCACGCCTCCCCCCGGGGCTCCTCTCTCCATCAGGCCCAGCAGGGGCAGCACGTGGGGGAAGGAGGTGCTGGACAGGGGCAGGCTCTCTGTGGGAGGAGGAGGAGAGACGCCATCAGAACCAGGGGCTTATGGTGGGTCAGGCACACACATGAACGTCGCCTCATCTCCTGTTTGCATGTGCAGTGGTATGGGGGGGGGGGGCAGGGGTTGGTACTGTTAAACGATGACAATCTGGTGTCAAAAAATATAATATAATATAATTTTGCTGTTCTTTTGTCACTTTTTTGCTGGATTTTTGTCATTTTCTTGCTGGATTTTTTATTTTTTTTTGCTGTTTTTTTGTCACTTTTTTGCTAGATTCCTGTCTTTTTTTTTTTGCTGGATTTCTGTCATTTTTTTGCTGTTCTTTTGTCACATTTTAGCGCTTTTTTGTTGTGTTTACATCCTCATTTTCTTTTTTTATCACTGTTTTAAAGAAGCTTTTAGATTTGGAGAACAGGAGAAAACACGTTCAGGTGGGAGTTAAGAGGTTAATGTACCTTTACCTTAGTGTACATTTACCCAGTGATGTACCTGAACGCGTTCATTGAACGAAAGTTCATGAACGCGTTCATATTTTGGGCGAACGTGAACTGAACGCACTGGATTACTGTCTGATGAACGAAACGCGTTCATTCTGGTGTCTGTGAACGGCATTCCCGTTCTATTTACGTTTGTTCATTATGGTGCCAGATTTCTTATATCAATGGTTATTTATGGCCCTGGCACAGGCCCTGCACACCGGTAACCAGCGGGTCCGCACGGTGCCGCAGCAGCCACAGGGTGAGGTTACGAAGCGAGTTTCCCTTGTGTAACGTCTGTCTCTCCAAACTCCTCTGCTCCGCGTGCGCTCATTTGCATAAAGACACAATGTGGAGTTTTTTAACTACAAATTAGCTCCTAAAACATTTTTTTTCACATGATAAATTAACAAATTAACACAAATGCAATAGAATATTTGTAGCTTCATTTTCCACTAAGAATTTACCAATTAAACTTAAAAAAAATAAAAACAAAATAAAACATGATTAGCAAAGATATCCAAAATGCACTCATAAAACAGTGACGGGCTGACATGAAAGAGCTGCATAACACTAAGTGAAGATATTTTTGACTCGTGGCTGAAGTCAACTTTCTCCAGCTCTCCCAAGGTTGGCAATAATGCATCTCAAAATCCATCAGATTGTTGCTTTAAGATATGGAATTTAAAAATATTTCCCTGAGAGAGGAATATACTGTACTTCTCACCTTTTTCATGCCTGAATAATACCTCGCAGCAAAAAAAAAAAAAAAACTATGAACGAACTAGTACATTTTGAAATTTGTGAACTGAACTTTGAACTAGTTCATGTAGGAAATGAACTTTCCCAACACTGCATTTACCTCAATGTACCTCAGGCCAGTTGCACTTCCCTAAACTGACACTAGATGGAGCCCAAGCATAAGTTGAGGCTAAATGGGCCAGCTGCAATGCAAAGCAATGGAGGAGCTCAGGGACACTGTTGATGAGAGGCTGCACCATTTTATTCACTCTTTTGTGTTCTGTAATGCTATGACGATCTGTTGGATGAGCACTTGACTAGTTTAGTTCCCTCAACTCACTCCAACCTGCAACTTTCACTCTTCAAGCTGAGTTGGCCTCGGGTACTGTGTCCTGTCCAGGTCCATTAAGCTAAACCAGTGCTGGACATGTGTATTTATGTATTTATGTTTTGCAACTGGCTCTCCTCCAGGTCAAAATGAATAATACATACATTCAAAAAAAAGCTTAACAGTTGAAAACCACGTGTAGCCCAGGAGAAGTAAAAGAATAAAGGCTTTTAAAGTGTTTTAAGTGTTTTAAGTGTTGAAAGTGTTTAAAGTGTTGAAAGTGTTGAAAGTGTTGAAAGTGTTGAAAGTGTTTAAAGTGTTGAAAGTGTTGAAAGTGTTGAAAGTGTTGAAAGTGTTGTGGTCACGAGGGCAAAGAAAAGCAGAGTTTCCCGGAGCTGCTTTACTCGTCCGGCTGATGTTCTTACAAAGGAAGCAAGTGTCATACTCAGCTAGACTTATAGCCATGACAAGAACCACTTGTCCTCTTCATCATGACCGACAGTGAGAAAGTCATCTGCGCTCGGACCAGCTGCCACAGCTTTGAACGCGAAAATGCATCGGTTTGTCTTTTATATGTGACGCCGAGTGGAAAAACATGACACTGAATTGCTATGAATTGTGTTTGATCAAAGGCATCAAAATTTAGCTTCATATTGAAAGGTCAAATATCGGAAAACCAAATACCAACATTAGATGGGGATATTTTCTACTCCAGGCAGGGGCCGGACTGGGACTGAAGAACAGCCCTGGACTCTGGCCAGCCTGGCCCAAATTAGCGTAAATGTGACACTTCCACAAATACATATGTTAACCTCTTACCCCCCGCCTTAACCGAGAGCATTTTCTCCAGTTCGGCTTTGCCCAAATCTAAAAGCTTCTTGACTGGAGAGCAACACTGTAACGCCTCATTTGAAAGCTAAAGTCTAGAAAAGTGATGGTAACTTTTTGTCACGTTGTCGCTGCATTTTTGTCACTTTTTTTGCTGGATTTTCGTCATTTTTTTGCTGCATTTTTGTCATTTTTTGCTGCATTTTTGTCACTTTTTTTTGCTGGATTTTTGTCACTTTTTTGCTGGATTTTTATCATTTTTTTGCTGGATTTTCGTCATTTTTTTGCTGGATTGTTGTCATTTTTTTTGCTGGATTTTTGTCTTTTTTTGTTGGATTTTTGTCACTTTTTTTGTTGGATTTTTGTCTCTTTTTTTGTTGGATTTTTGTCATTTTTTTGCTGGATTTTTGTCATTTTTTGCTGGATGTTTTTGTTGCTTTTTCATTACTCATTACTTCTTTTGTGGCTTTTTGGCCTGTTTTCGTCACTTTTTTGTCACTTTTTCGTTGTGTTTTCGTCACTTGTTTTTCGGGGGGGGGGGGGGGGGGGGGGTTCATGTTTTTGTTGCTTTTCCAGCACATTTTTGTTTTTGGATGCTTTTCTTTTAAGCTTTTAGATTTGGGTAAAGCTCGGTTACGCCCGGGGGTAAGGGTAAGGTAAAGTGAGAGGCCAGACCGGTGGCCCTAGAGCCAGTGGCCCTTCTGTGCTCTTCCAGAATGGACACATGGCCAGTCCGCCCCTGACTCCGCGTGACCGTGTGGTGAGACTGTTGAACCCGACAGAGCAGCGATTAAACATGTTCAGATCTGTAAACTGCCTTATGTGAAGCCGACACTGTTTCTCTTTTTGGCCTCCTGTCCTCACCTCGTCCCTCGTTCAGGCTCTTCATGAACGGCCGGAGGGTTTTCTCGTAGAGGACAGCGCCCTCTGTGTGCCGCTGCCGTAACATCGCCCAGGTCTGCTCCAGCCGAGACACCTGCGCAAAAACATTAACTCTAACATCGCTGGCATGAACGGGAGGGGAAATGTGCTGCATGTTCAGAGCCGAGGGGAAAGTCTGGGTCGTTATGGGAGTGGCCCAGGACATTATGTATGATGTGATGAGTCTATATTGTACTTTTTACATTCATGAAATGATCACTGGGAAAATAATAAATGTAAATGTTGTGAATAAAATAGATAGCCCTTCCATCTCTGACCGGCCTCTAGGCTCAATCCAGACTAAAGCCAAAGTAAATGCAGCTGTTAGCTATGCATTATTAACATCTAAGGTTTTATTTTATTGACATACTAGCAACAAAGCTATTTTTTTCAGAGAGGATAATGGATCTTGTTTATTTTTTGAATAAACTAATCATAAATAATTTAAAAAATCTATACAAATCAGTTTTTTTTCAAAATTTCAAAGCTGAATAAATCAGGCTGGGAAATAGATATTAAAAAATCCCTCTGATAAATCTTACAACTCTTGTTAAGTCCAGGACTGGGCAGTCTGGAGTCTGAAGGAGCGACTACAGTGGAACAAAACCTAATTTAGAGAAAACCAGCCCTAAAGTTTAGAATCAAGTGCGGCTCATTTCTCGGCTCTTCCGTACCGAGCGTGTCTCGCAGAAGAAGAAAAAATACAAAATTGTGGTTAAAGCGTCATCACGGGCGCCCTTCAGGGCACGTGGATGTAAAATCTGTCAGTATTTGTGAATGAAACCTGTGGGAAACCCGGCTTTCTGAAGCCATCGCCGCCTCGCTGGCAACAAAACGTCATAAAATAAGCCTCGTACAGGGTAAACTTCTCATTTTTACACTCGTGAAAACTAAGATGTTATGGAAGGAAACTAGCTCAAAAATCAATCCTTCCACCTGCAGGTGAAAGTAGGGGAAGGGAATCTTATTTGTAGAGCACTTTTCATATGACACAAGTCACACCCACAGCTCTTCACACATGAAAGGGAGGGGGTCATTCACTCCATGCTGATGGAGGTGAGCTACATTTGGAGCCACAGTTTCCCATGGGGCAGACTGACAGAAGCGAGGCTGCTCACATCTGGTCGACCACCACCAACCACTCACAGAGGCAGCTGTGTTCATTTCACAGACCACTTGGGATCATTACAATGAAATATCTCTAATATTTCATCTGGGCTTCATTAACATGTAATACATCTCTGCTTATGGTCGGTTGGATAATTGAGTTTTTTTGTTCTTTAAATGTTTATATTTATGCCATGTACAAGTCTGCTCTTATTTTTAACACCAATTTTGTAATAATTTGCACTAATTGTTGTCTTTGTCCGTCTCTGTCTGACATGAGCTGCATCTGCACTATGTGCCCATAAAAATGTCCCCATGAGGGACAAGAAAGATTAACGGGACTACAGTAGATGGAAGTTGTCATTTTATACTCACTACTGCCACCTCAGGTCATACGTGTAACTGCACCTTCTATATTAAGCTTGTACATGACAGCACTTCAGACCCGAAGTAACACCTTTCTGAGTGACAGGGCAGGGTTTTAGAGGCAGTTGTGGTGAACAGGTCTGAGCTCATTCTACACATTAGGACATGGCTCATGTCCTTATGTGGAGGGGGAGGAAAATACATAATCATCAAACTTTTTTAAACACCGTCAGTGACAAAATCTATGCAATGAACAGGAACAGGAGAATCATAATTGTTGATTTTTCTTTTGGTCCACTAATAAATCCAAAATCCCTCTTATCAAATCTTGGAAACCAATTTGTCACACAATAAAACCACACATTTAAACCTGGCTCTGTCCATTATCCAGATGTTTTTAAATATATAAAACCATAAAGTGATAGAAAATATGAGGTCAATTTTAAAACGGACATCTCTACATTTGATTCTTTCCCCTGCTCACCTGCAGCATCCCTTAAATCCATGACCTTTATTCTGAAAAACCAGAGCAGGAGCGCGGTGTGTATGTGTGTGTGTGTACTTGTACTTACAACTTTGTGAGGACCAGTTTGTGTTTTAACCAACATAGTGAGGACATTTTGTAAAGTGAGGACATTTTGAGTGGTCATCACTTATTTGAAGGACTGTTTGAGGGTTAAGATGTGGTTTTAGGGCTAGGGTTAGACTTGGGTTTAGATTAGGTTTAGGGTTTTATGGTGAGTGAGTGAGTGAGTGAGTGAGTGAGTGAGTGAGTGAGTGAGTCTGAACCTGCGGCAGCTGCAGCGCTCGCATCACGGCCCCGAACCCGAACATGTTCCCCAGGGAGGTCTTCAGTTCGGAGCAGACCAGGATGAGTCTGTGGAGCAGCGCCGCCCGCTCCTCCGCCGTCCCAGTGCAGCCCAGGAGCTGCACCGCCAAGGCCAGCGCCATGGTCTCAAACCTGCAGGCAGAAGAGCGCAGGTGTTCTCAGGCACGCCCGGGTCAGTCTAAAGAGATTTTGTCCAAACTGCACCACTGAATTAGCACCATCTTTTCTGTTGTGTTTTTGTTGCTTTTCCATCAGATGTTGCTCCCATCTACACATCACAAGTCTGCCTGCTGCATAGTCTTCATTTCTCTCTTCGGGAACACGTGTCTCCGGATTGGTTGACAGCGTCACGTGATCACAGCTCCTACTGTTCATGACGCTCGATGTACTGAGCTTGTTTATAGCTCTGTCAAATGGGAATGAATGGAGGAGAAGAAGCGGGACGTACTACGGAGCCCTGGAAGTGACGTTAGACAAAAAAATTTGGGGAGATAATTGTCTCGGGGGAACGGGATAATTGTCTCAGGGGAACGAGATAATTGTCTCAGGGGAACGAGATAATTGTCTCGGGGGAATGAGATAATTGTCTCGGGGGAACAAGATAATTGTCTCAGGGGAACAAGATAATTGTCTTGGGGGAATGAGATAATTGTCTCGGGGGAACAAGATAATTGTCTCAGGGGAACAAGATAATTGTCTCGGGGGGAATGAGATAATTGTCTCGGGGGAACAAGATAATTGTCTCAGGGGAACAAGATAATTGTCTCAGGGGAATGAGATAATTGTCTCAGGGGAATGAGATAATTGTCTTAGGGGAACGAGATAATTGTCTCAGGGGAACAAGGTAATTGTCTCAGGGGAACAAGATAATTGTCTCGGGGGAACAAGATAATTGTCTCAGGGGAACAAGATAATTGTCTCAGGGGAATGAGATAATTGTCTTAGGGGAACGAGATAATTGTCTCAGGGGAACAAGGTAATTGTCTCAGGGGAACAAGGTAATTGTCTCAGGGGAACAAGGTAATTGTCTCAGGGGAACAAGGTAATTGTCTCAGGGGAACAAGGTAATTGTCTCAGGGGAACAAGGTAATTGTCTCGGGGGAATGAGATAATTGTCTCGGGGGAACAAGATAATTGTCTCAGGGGAACAAGATAATTGTCTCGGGGAATGAGATAATTGTCTCGGGGAATGAGATAATTGTCTCAGGGGAACGAGATAATTATCTCAGGGGAACGAGATAATTGTCTCAGGGGAACAAGATAATTGTCTCAGGGGAACAAGATAATTGTCTCAGGGGAACAAGATAATTGTCTCAGGGGAACAAGATAATTGTCTCAGGGGAACAAGATAATTGTCTCGGAGGAACGAGATAATTGTCTCAGGGGAACGAGATAATTGTCTCAGGGGAACGAGATAATTGTCTCAGGGGAACAAGATAATTGTCTCAGGGGAACGAGATAATTGTCTCAGGGGAACGAGATAATTGTCTCAAGGGAACAAGATAATTGTCTCAGAGGAACAAAATAATTGTCTCGGAGGAACGAGATAATTGTCTCAAGGGAACAAGATAATTGTCTCAGGGGAACGAGATAATTGTCTCAGGGGAACAAGATAATTGTCTCAGGGGAACGAGATAATTGTCTCAGGGGAACAAGATAATTGTCTCAGGGGAACGAGATAATTGTCTCAGGGGAACGAGATAATTGTCTCAAGGGAACAAGATAATTGTCTCAGGGGAACAAGATAATTGTCTCAGGGGAACAAGATAATTGTCTCGGAGGAACGAGGTAATTGTCTCAGGGGAACGAGATAATTGTCTCAGGGGAACGAGATAATTGTCTCAGGGGAACAAGATAATTGTCTCAAGGGAACAAGATAATTGTCTCAGAGGAACAAGATAATTGTCTCAGGGGAACGAGATAATTGTCTCAGGGGAACAAGATAATTGTCTCAGGGGAACAAGATAATTGTCTCAGGGGAACGAGATAATTGTCTCAGGGGAACGAGATAATTGTCTCAGGGGAACAAGATAATTGTCTCAAGGGAACAAGATAATTGTCTCAGAGGAACAAGATAATTGTCTCAGAGGAACAAGATAATTGTCTCAGGGGAACGAGATAATTGTCTCAGGGGAACGAGATAATTGTCTCAGGGGAACGAGATAATTGTCTCAGGGGAACAAGATAATTGTCTCAGGGGAACGAGATAATTGTCTCAGGGGAACGAGATAATTGTCTCAAGGGAACAAGATAATTGTCTCAGAGGAACAAGATAATTGTCTCAGAGGAACGAGATAATTGTCTCAGGGGAACGAGATAATTGTCTCAGGGGAACGAGATAATTGTCTCAGGGGAACAAGATAATTGTCTCAGGGGAACAAGATAATTGTCTCAGGGGAACAAGATAATTGTCTCAGGGGAATGAGATAATTGTCTCAGGGGAACGAGATAATTATCTCAGGGGAACAAGATAATTGTCTCGGAGGAACAAGATAATTGTCTCAAGGGAACAAGATAATTGTCTCAGGGGAACGAGATAATTATCTCAGGGGAACAAGATAATTGTCTCGGAGGAACAAGATAATTGTCTCAAGGGAACAAGGTAATTGTCTCAGGGGAACAAGGTAATTGTCTCAGGGGAACAAGGTAATTGTCTCGGGGGAACGAGATAATTGTCTCAAGGGAACAAGATAATTGTCTCAGAGGAACAAGATAATTGTCTCAGAGGAACGAGATAATTGTCTCAGGGGAACGAGATAATTGTCTCAGGGGAACGAGATAATTGTCTCAGGGGAACAAGATAATTGTCTCAGAGGAACGAGATAATTGTCTCAGGGGAACAAGATAATTGTCTCAGGGGAATGAGATAATTGTCTCAGGGGAACGAGATAATTATCTCAGGGGAACAAGATAATTGTCTCGGAGGAACAAGATAATTGTCTCAAGGGAACAAGATAATTGTCTCAGGGGAACGAGATAATTATCTCAGGGGAACAAGATAATTGTCTCGGAGGAACAAGATAATTGTCTCAAGGGAACAAGATAATTGTCTCAGGGGAACGAGATAATTATCTCAGGGGAACAAGATAATTGTCTCAGGGGAACAAGATAATTGTCTCAGGGGAATGAGATAATTGTCTCAGGGGAACGAGATAATTATCTCAGGGGAACAAGATAATTGTCTCGGAGGAACAAGATAATTGTCTCAGGGGAATGAGATAATTGTCTCAGGGGAACGAGATAATTATCTCAGGGGAACAAGATAATTGTCTCGGAGGAACAAGATAATTGTCTCAAGGGAACAAGATAATTGTCTCAGGGGAACGAGATAATTATCTCAGGGGAACAAGATAATTGTCTCGGAGGAACAAGATAATTGTCTCAAGGGAACAAGATAATTGTCTCAGGGGAACGAGATAATTATCTCAGGGGAACAAGATAATTGTCTCAGGGGAACAAGATAATTGTCTCAGGGGAATGAGATAATTGTCTCAGGGGAACGAGATAATTATCTCAGGGGAACAAGATAATTGTCTCGGAGGAACAAGATAATTGTCTCAAGGGAACAAGATAATTGTCTCAGGGGAACGAGATAATTATCTCAGGGGAACAAGATAATTGTCTCGGAGGAACAAGATAATTGTCTCAAGGGAACAAGATAATTGTCTCAGGGGAACGAGATAATTATCTCAGGGGAACAAGATAATTGTCTCGGAGGAACAAGATAATTGTCTCAAGGGAACAAGATAATTGTCTCAGGGGAACGAGATAATTATCTCGGGGTAAAATAAATAAATAATAATAATAATGATTTTTTATATTTCTTAAAAAGAAAAAGAAAACTTTTTTTTCTTACCCTGAGATAATAATCGCGTTCCAGTGTGATAATTTGTGTTGTAAAACAAACAAACA
Organism: Gobius niger; assembly: GCF_951799975.1. Lineage (NCBI taxonomy): Eukaryota > Metazoa > Chordata > Actinopteri > Gobiiformes > Gobiidae > Gobius > Gobius niger. Next base: position 39,327,362 of record NC_136852.1, on the reverse strand, counting down.
ATATTTCTTTTATAGATTTTTATATTTCTTCAATTTTTATTTTATTTTAAAGGGACTATACAGAAAGAAAATCTGCATTATCCTCCCCCTACATGTTCCTCCATGTCCTAATGTGTAGAATGAGCTCAGACCTGTTCACCACAACTGCCTCTAAAATCCTGCACTGTCACTCAGAAAGGTGTTCATTCAGGTCCGAATTGCCGTCATGCACGAGCTGAATATAGAAGCTGCAGTTACACATAAGACCTGAGGTGGCAGTAGTGAGTATAAAATAGCGAACTTGCATCTAGCCCCTTTAAGAAAAAAAAATTTACACAACAAACTATCTCAGGGTAAAAACATTTTTGAAAACAAATAAATACATTCTTTGAAGAAACAAAAAAAATTTTTTTTTTGCACCCCGAGATAATTTGTGGTGTAAAAAAATATTGGCCTATATATATATATTTTTTTTAATACATTTTTATATTTCTTCCGTTTTCTTTTTTTTTCTTCTTTTTTTTACCCCCAAATTTTTTTTGTCTAATGTTGCTTCCGTAACATACAGTATTTTCAATGGGTTGAATAAGAAGAAAAGGATGGAGTGGTGAATGGACATTCCACTGGCCTTTTGGTGCTGCGCTCTGTGGTCTTTGTGCCGCTGTTACTGGCCGCCGGACTCCGTGTATTCATACTTGGGTCAGTAAATCTCCCACACACTACAAGTCCCGAGCCGCCGCGACTACACTGAACTAGTCACGACTCGGGGAGGCTGAAACCACGAGTGTTAAAGCGACTGACCTCTCCATCAGGTCCAGTCTCAGCTGCTGTCCGTGAGGCAGAGTCAGCAGCTCCACTCCAGAGCTCACTCCCATCATCCTCTGCTGCAGCGCACTCACCGCAGTGATACGCCCCACCTGCCAACAGGGGGCAGAAAAGAGCGTCACACCCAGGGCCGCGTGTCCACAGTCACTCATTCTATTGGAGATTTGGACGACTCACATTTGGGTCGTCACGTGGCGTAGAGAGAGTGAGCTGTGAATCTCCAACAGAATCAGTCACTACATCTACTATAAGTTACACTTTTCACCAGAACCATGTGTGCACTGGATTTGAACCAGGTTGAACAGTACCCAGCCCTGAAAGGAACGTCACTGGTGAAGTAGTTTTGTTCAAGTTTTAGCATTAACTGCACTTCTCCACTGGGGGACGCCATTGCTGTCTTCATCTGTGTCTGAACTCGGACCTCTCTGGTCATCTCTGAGTTTACATGTTGGAATTACTTTGAGTGGCTCCAAGGCATTTTTCCCAGTCGGAGGTCGGAAACTGACGGGTTCCCAGTCGTCTGGAACACAGCATTGTGGTGCATTCCAGGTATAGAAACCTAGAAATGCCTTTAGCTCTGAGCCTGTTCCTACAAATGTGCACATTTGTTAGCCTCCTTTTTATTTCTCTGATTCCAGGCGCCTGGTAACTGTGATGTCAAGGGGACTTCTGGTCAAGCCTTCAGTAAAACGCCATGTAGCATGTTTTGAATTATACCTAGTGCTCAGAAACATTCATAATGTTAGCATCTCATGAGCTAACTGTTGTAGCATTAGCCGTTGTGTTTACCAGTGTTGGTTTACAAGTTGTTAGAGTACTCTGATTACGTTTTCAGAGTCACGAGTAAAGTAACGAGTCCGTTTTGCATTTGCAGGTAATCTAGTACTAGTTTTTTTTTTTTGTGTGGATGTGCAGACTGTTCCCTCCAAAACTCCAACAGAGTTTTCACCTGAAACAACAACACTTAGCTTTTGGCAGTATCAGTCCTTCCGATATCAAGAAAACGTGTGGCTTCATGTGGCTGAGGAAAGCTGTACAATTCCTCTTTGTAAAGCGTCAGAGCTCCTTTACAGATGTTCTTTTTGTTGAAAAAGTGTTAACATAAAGAGACCGAGGCTAAGCTTTTATACGTCGACTATTGGCCTGTAGTTCATGCTCATTGTTGTTGACTGGTGCTGTCATTTGTCACATACAAAGTAAAGCTCAGGTATCGGGCTGTTTGCGTGAGCTAGCTTTGTGTTTGTTGCTTCAGTTCAAATCTTTTGTGGTGGTTTATAAAGCCACGAAGATGAGATTGATGTCCCAATATTTTTGGACCTGACTGTAGTCGATGTTTATTATTAGTAACGTATGAGTCTCTAACGCTTTACTTTCATAATTAAGTGACATAACAAGCTACTGTTCCAGAGGAGAAACGAGCTAACTTGAGCAGTTACTTTTAAAAGTAACGTTGACCAACACTGGTGTTTACGTACAGCTTTATTCAGCGGAACACTCTGAGGTGAGAAGACGTAATATTCAAGTGGGAAAAATCCCAGTCGCCTGGAACGCAGCATTACTGTAGTTCAAAGACCTGTCACTGACTCCGCCCACTCTATAGGAGCAGACCCTGTGTTTTTGCAGGTGTGCAGAGTGGCTCACCTCGCAGTCGGCCCTGGTGATGTGCAGGGCGGCCATCTTGGGGTGGAGCTGAGCCAGCAGCTCCTTCACCCTGCGCAGCGCCGCCACCTCCAGCGGCCGGTTCTCCGCGGACACCAGCGCTGAGCGGTACGAGTGCGGGCAGAAACAGGACGTCAGCTCCGCCCTCGGGCCCGGGCAGGGAGCGACCTCGTCAGCGTCTTTAGCCGCTAGCTTCTCTGCGTTCAGCCGGTCCACGTAGCTCTGCGGGAACAGCTCCGTGTAGCCACTCGAGTCGCCGTCCAAATCCTCGTCCTCCTCCCGTTCTGAGTCGCTGTTTATGGAAGACTTTGGTGAGTTTTAAACGTCTGTGAACCTTATGAAAACACTGTTGCTGCTGGGCACTGTTACATTGTTTTTTGATACCGGTACTTTAAAGCAATACTAAGTAACGTGTTTACCTTAATAAATCCTTTCCGTAGTCCCTGTGGGGGTAATACAAGTGTTTATGGGATGATTGGAGGGTTTTTCATCGCCCCCTGGTGTCTCTGGCCAGAAAACCATGTTTGCAACTTGACTGCCACCGGTCCGGAGCCACCAATACACACTAATGGAATCACGAAGAAGAATCTAACATGCTAACGGGCAAAGCTAACTGCGGGCTAACGTCACTTTAAACAGTATTTACAGCCAAGTTTGAGTGAAAAAAATTATTTCCATTGTATAATTGGATGTACAATATCCCTCTCTCCCTTTGTCTTTTCTGTCAGTGTAGTATTTACTCGCCAAGACAATTTATGAGTAAAAAATCGTAACTTGCTGCTACACCTGCAGTTGCGTTTAGGGGAGCAAGAGTTGCTTAGTACTGCTTTAACGATAATTGGTGTTCGATACCAATACCCGAACAATACTTTTATCAATGTTTTCAATGTTTTTCAATATTTGTCATCTAGAACCAGAACAATAACGTGTGGAAGATCTGCAGATTTACAATATCGGGTTCATCTCCAATGTCAAGGAATGTGTGAAAAATCGGGAGAAATTGTGGCAAAAATGAGGAAAATATGTGTTCATTGTTTTTGGGAGTTGGGAGTGAACATGTGCATTTGTTTTGTTTCGCGTTTGCTGCCAATCAAGGGCCGGTCCACGCCCCAGCGGGACCGGCTGTAGGCTCTTTCTGTAAAGACACGAACACTGTTTAGCTCACGATGGGGTTAATAAAGTTTTTTAGTTTGACCTGGGAGAGCCGGCGACGGCGCATTCGCAAAGTCAGTCAGAAAATCTAAATGTGCCAAGACCTGGCCCAGTGACTTACTGCTTTGGTTTTGGAATCTACTGAAAGCTCCCTCTGAAGAACTGACTAAACATGAATGTCCTGAATAAATCAGCCTGTCATACAGCGCCCCCTGCTGTCACCGTTCAACACTGACACATTTAGAAACTTCATACAAGGGATTATAGACCAGACATTTTCTCAAAAAATCAGTCTGAGAAAAACTCAACATCGGTTTGAGAAAAACCCACATCGGTCGCCCCCTATTAGATATATTTCTATGATTGAAACCTTTACTATGATAATAAATGTTTTATGTTGTTTAGGCTATTTCAGAGATTAAAAGAAAATACTTCAAATTAACCTCTTACCCCCCACCTTTGTCATGTTTTTGTTGGTCTTTTGTGACTTTTTTGTGGCCCTTTTGTTGCATTTTCATCAAATTTTCCATCGCTTTTTTGTTGTGCTTTTGATGCTTATTTCAAGAACCTTTTAGATTTGGGTAATGCCAAACTGGAGGAAATGTGGTCGGCAAACCCCCTTCGTATCGGTATCGGACCCAAAAGTCCTCATAGACTGTGCATTGTTAGGCTTGAACGGAACTGAGTTGTAACTCTCCAATCACTTTGTCTAAAAGGCTTTTCATGAACCACAATCTGGTGACACACAAAGTTCACTGTACCTTTTCGAGTCCAGGTTTAGATCCAGGTCTCGGGGCCTGTCCAAGTCGTGGTTTAGTCCCTGGTTTAGTCCCTGGTTTGGTCCTTGGTTAAGTCCCTGGTTTGGTTCTTGGTTCAGTCCCTGGTTGAGTCCCAGGTTTGGTTCCTGGTTTAGTCCCTGGTTTGGTTCTTGGTTCAGTCCCTGGTTGAGTCCCAGGTTTGGTTCCTGGTTTAGTCCCTGGTTTGGTTCTTGGTTCAGTCCCTGGTTGAGTCCCAGGTTTGGTTCCTGGTTTAGTCCCTGGTTTGGTTCCTGGTTGAGTCCCTGGTTTGGTTCTTGGTTTAGACCCAGGTTTGGTTCCTGGTTTAGTCCCTGGTTTGGTTCCTGGTTTAGTCCCAGGTTTGGTTCCTGGTTTAGTCCCTGGTTTGGTTCTTGGTTCTGTGGGGGATTTGTTCTCGGAGTCAGGTCTTTCTTTGTGGACGTTGGTGGAGTTATGAAGTCAGGCCTTAGTTCCTGGTCCAGTTCCTGTCTCTGCACGGAGGTGGGACTGTCCTTTGTCGACGTTAGCCGTTGGTTGGCGTGGTCAGTTGAAGACTCGCTGCAGACGGAAGGCTCGGTGGATTCTTCTGTTTCTGAAAGAAGATTCTCCGCGCTGAAGAGAGAAGAAGGAGGAGGAGGAGGAGAAGAACAAGAAGAAAATGAGAAGAAGAGGCAGAAGGAGAACGGTAGAAGAAGGAGAAGAAGGATGAGTGTCAGAAGTTAAAGAGGAAAAAAGGAGAAGAAGAAAGAAAATAATTAGAGGAAGGAGAAGGAGGAGGCGAACGAGGAGAAGGGAAAAAAGTAGAAGAAGAAGAAAGAGGAGAAGGAAAAGAAGTAGGAGAAGAAGAAGAGAGAGAAGGAGGAGGAGAAAAAGGAAAAGAAGTAGGAGAAGATGAAGAGGAGAAGAAGGAGGAGAAGGAAAAGAAGAAGAAAGAGGAGAAGGTGGAGAAGGAAAAGAAGTAGGAGAAGAAGAAAGAAGGAGGAGAAGGAAGAGGAGGAAAAGAAGTAGGAGAAGAAGAAAGAGGAGAAGGAAAAGTAGAAGAAGAAAGAAGGAGAAGGAAAAGAACAAGAAAGAGGAGAAGGTGGAGAAGGAAAAGAAGTAGGAGAAGAAGAAGAAAGAGGAGAAGGAAAAGAAGTAGGAGGAGAAGAAGAGAGAGAAGGAAGAGGAGAAAAAGGAAAAGAAGTAGGAGAAGATGAAGAGGAAGAAAGAGGAGAACGTGGAGAAGGAAAAGAAGTAGGAGAAGACGAAAGAGGAGAAGAAAGAAAAGTAGAAGAAGAAAGGAGGAGAAGGAAGAGGAGGAAAAGAAGTAGGAGAAGAAGAAAGAAGAAAGAGGAGAAGAAGGAGGAGAAGGAAAAGAAGAAGAAAGAGGAGAAGGCGGAGAAGGAAAAGAAGTAGGAGAAGAAGAAGAAAGAGGAGAAGGAAAAGAAGTAGGAGAGGAAGAAGAAGAAAGAAGGAGGAGAAGGAAAAGAAGTAGGAGAAGAAGAAAGAGGAGAAGAAGGAGGAGAAGGTGGAGAAGGAAAAGAAGTAGGAGAAGAAGAAAGAAGGAGGAGAAGGAAGAGGAGGAAAAGAAGTAGGAGGAGAAGAAGAAAGAGGAGAAGGAAAAGTAGAAGAAGAAAGGAGAAGGAAAAGAAGAAGAAAGAGGAGAAGGTGGAGAAGGAAAAGAAGTAGGAGAAGAAGAAGAAGAAAGAGGAGAAGGAAAAGAAGTAGGAGAGGAAGAAGAAGAAAGAAGGAGGAGAAGGAAAAGAAGTAGGAGAAGAAGAAAGAATAAAGAGGAGAAGAAGGTGGAGAAGGAAAAGAAGTAGGAGAAGAAGAAAGAAGGAGGAGAAGGAAGAGGAGGAAAAGAAGTAGGAGGAGAAGAAGAAAGAGGAGAAGGAAAAGTAGAAGAAGAAAGAAGGAGTAGGAAAAGAACCAGAAAGAGGAGAAGGTGGAGAAGGAAAAGAAGTAGGAGAAGAAGAAGAAGAGAGAGAAGGAGGAAGAGAAAAAGGAAAAGAAGTAGGAGAAGATGAAGAGGAAGAAAGAGGAGAACGTGGAGAAGGAAAAGAAGTAGGAGAAGACGAAAGAGGAGAAGAAGGAAAAGTAGAAGAAGAAAGAAGGAGGAGAAGGAAGAGGAGGAAAAGAAGTAGGAGAAGAAGAAAGAGGAGAAGGAAAAGTTGAAGAAGAAAGAAGGAGGAGAAGGAAAAGAAGAAGAAAGAGGAGAAGGTGGAGGAGGAAAAGAAGTAGGAGAAGAAGAAGAAAGAGGAGAAGGAAAGAAGTAGGAGAAGAAGAAAGAGGAGAAGGAGGAATAGGAGAGGAAGAAGGAAGAGAAGGAAGAAAGAGGAGAAGAAGAGTCACAGTTTAGATCAGAACTGCAGGTGTTTATGTGTCAGTGCACATCTGGACAGAGCAGTTCTTTAGGTCTTTGTAACGAGCAGATTGACTGAATGAGTTTGTAATGAGTCGTTACAGCCCTCGTCTCTAAAATGTGCAGTATAATAAAGTGTTGTGGATGACTGTGAGAACATACTGCACCTCAGTCTGTCACGGTCCGTCCTCGGCTCCTCTCGGCTCTGGACACAAAACAAAGACCAGATTTAGTAGAAATATTTCACACTAAATCTCAGTAACTGCAGAACGCTCTCCCCCTAGTGGGAAACTTCAGGAATTACAGCAAACATGGCGAGACTCCATATGGAACTATAGCAACTTGGAGTCTTTGCTGCAGGAAATGACCATATTTGGATCACAGCATCATCTCAGTGACAGCCTTTTCGTGCTACACGTGGATACCAAACCTGTCAGTATTTGTGAATGAAGAGGCGTGGGAAAGAGCAGGGAGCGCCACAGCCACGTTGGAAGGAATTTTCCCAAATTTTTAAAACTTTTCCAAAAATGACAAAACTTTTCCAAACTGTTCCGAACTTTTTCCAAAAATGTTCCTATTTTTTTTTTTTCAAACTTTCTCAAATTTGTTCAAATATTTCAAAACTTTTCAAAACTGTTCCAAACATTTCCAGCTGTTCCCAAACTGTTTCACAGAATGTCAAAACTTTTCCAAAATGTTCATAAAAATGTTAAAACTGTCTCCCACAAAGGAAATGGCCATGTTTGGATTACAAACATCATCTCGGTCACAGCCTTCCGTGCTACACGTGGATACCAAACATTTTCATTCATTTCATTTATTAATTTATTTGAATGGGACAGTGCATATTAATGAACAGACAACTAGTGCTGTAAATATGCCGGATTTAGCTCAAGGCTAATTTCCATCCGCAGTCCCATAAAAAACAAGACAAGAACATACAAAATACAAAACATATAAGCCACAATACACAAGCAGTACATTACAGACAAAACAGGCAAGGACAACAACTACACAATACATAAAGTGCATCTCTTTCATAGGCCACTCCCCTCGTCCCTCCCACTCACACACCTGTACCTGCAAGTATTTAAAAATATGTTCCTGTCTAATGCCTTTTAATGGTCACACCTTTGTTGGCAGAAAAGCCGTTCTTTCAGTTGTCTCTTAAATGAAAATCAAACATTTTTATGTGAAAAGACTGTGGTTTTTGATCAAGTACCTTAATAGCTGCTTTGTACAACTCCTGAATGGTTTTAAGCACAGTGGCACCAGCAAAGGACCAGGCCGTGAAACAATATTCAATATGGGAGAATATCATACAGTGGAGGTATGACTTTGCTGCCTCTGTTGTAATAAAGGGTCGAATTTGTTTATAGTTTTTTTAATTGAATTTGATGGTGTTTGTGACCTTTTTAATGTGCTTTTTGAATGTGAGGTTGGGATCCAAGATTACTCCAAGATATTTAAAGTGGGTCACTGACTCCAGCTCCTCTCCATCCAAAAACACAGACGATCTCTCTTGTTTCAAGGTAGTTTTGCTAAACATCATGTCTTTTTTGAGTTGAGCTTGAGACAACTTTGTTTAAGCCAGTCATGCACTTTGTTTAAGCCCTCGGTGAGTTTGGCAGCGATTAACTGAACATTGGCCCCATAAGTGAAGAGCACAGCGTCATCAGCACACATTAACATATCAAGCTCAGGGCAGACGTCTGGCAAGTCGTTGATGTATAACGAGAATAGTAGAGGCCCGAGTACGGAACCTTGCGGAACGCCAACACCACTGCTGAGACACTGGGACTGTACAAGATGTCTTTTTATGAATGAATAAGCGTGGGAAAGAGCAGGGATGCTAGAGTTACTGAAACGTCATCAAATAAACATCATAAAGAGAGAGTTTGGTCTTTTTTTTTTACTACTCCGACGTTAAAACTAAAAAGTTAAAGTGATAGTCTGTAAATTTGTACATTTGGAAGTAAACTATCAAATTCCTCCTCTTTAACCCGAAAGCCCATCTTAGTTTGCACAATGAGGAAAGCAGGAACAGAATTATCAAAAGTAAACGACCGAGCTCCCTTCTGAGTGGACCTGATGTCCGGTTCACAGGAAAAGCTCATCTCATTGGTCAACAAGGGAGGATGCTAGACTCTGATTAGTTGCTGAGATCCAGGGAAGGAGGTACTTTACAAAAAAGAATATTTATACATTTAAACATTTTACATCAAAATGCAAGACCAGGTTGTCGATTTTGCACATTTTAAACAATTTGTAAAACGTTTAGACTTCCAGACTGTCACTTTAAGGAGAAAACATTGACCACTGCATGTTTGTGTGCGCACCTGTGGAGGGAGCGGCCCGTGTGAAGTGTCCAGCCTCCGCAGCTCCATCGCACCGTCACCTGAGCCGAGATCTGACCCCACACCGAGCTCCTCCGTCCAAAACTGCAACGATAACAACGGCTGGATAAAAAACAACCTCCTTTTGCTCCGAAGCTCGGCGTCTCCGTGGCTGTTGTTCAGCCTCACACGCCGAGAGAGAGAGAGGGGCCCCGTCTCTTAAGCGCCCTCACAGCGGAGTGACAAACGGCGGACTGTCCACAGAGACGAGGAGGAGGAGGAGGAGGAGGAGGAGGAGGAGAGTGGACCAACACAAACACACTGTGGGAAAGCCTGGCTGGAGCTTATGTAACGACTCACTCTACAAACCCCTGACCGGGTTCATACACTCACACACGCTGACAGATACACGTGTTTCTGCCTGCAAAGTCTCTTTTATCGGAGTCACAACATGGTCAAATCGAGCATGGTAAACAAGCAGCAACCTCCCTCTGTCTTGGTACAGCAGCGTGTTCCACATTGTTTTACTGTAGATACTTTTGTTACTGTGTTTTGTGGAGGTTCAGTGGATTTTTTTTTACTGCAGAGAGTCCGTACTAGCCATGAAGGACCCAGCTTTTTTTTTTTAGTAAACAAACAGCTCGCTTGTAGATACAGACGGCATCGCGTCATAGAAGGGGGCGTGGCCTCGCCGAGGGGGAAAACAGAATCTTTTTAGCCGTTTTAAACTTAAATAAACTCATTTATCGCATACAAATAAAGTCATGCCTAAATCGGGTCCATATGGTTATTTTTTCACAGCAGATGTTAAGTAGAAGTAGTCGCCGCTAGTGCTAGCTAGCGTTAGCATTAGCCCGATGCTAACATGTAGAATCATGTTAGCATTCTCCGTTATTGTTGCTGTTGAACCACTTTGCTCCTCCCCATGTCTTTGAATCTTCATTTAGAAGAAAACTATATTCATAATAAGCGGATACGGCATCTCACCGAGCGCAAAGCATGCTGGTCCAGGTTAAAGGTCAGGCCTACCCAGGTCGTATCCCAAACTGTTAACATGACCGAGTGTGACACAGACATTGAATATATTGAGCGTTGAAAATCGATGTTTTAAAAGAATTCTGTAAGAAACGGGGACACAGTGTTACTGGGAAGAGAAAAAGAACTCGCGGTCTTTGCTGAACCACTAAATAAATAAAAAATAGTTGCTGTATATGTTTGTTAAGTGGTGACGTCACAGCTCTACTTCCGGGGTCTTAGATGTGTGAGAAACTACAAAAAAACTCTTTAATACAACAAAAATGCCGCACCTACTGCTAAAAAAAGTATTATTTACTAAAATCGGCACTTCCGGTTTAGCGGAGATAAATGCTAACGGCGGAGCAGCTACGCTAACCCCGGAAGTACCGACTCTCTGCACCAACAGCATCAAAACTTGGATCTAAAGAGAGATTTTTTTCAGTTCCTGCTTTCGACACTTACTGACAGTACCTAAACTAAACTTTCCCCAATACCAGACTGTTACAAAGCTCAAAAAAATCTGTCAGGAATTAAAAGTTAAGGCGGGGGTTAAGAGGTTAAAGAGTGGAATGAAAACCTCCTTTAGAGAAAGTATTTAACAGTTTTACCCATAAAGCACCTTATATTTACATCAACAGTGATCTACAGTCACAAATATGTTTCAAATATACTTTACTAAGAATCTAAGCCAGTGTGCTGTACGTCTGAAAAACCACACTTGGACACTTCCCTGCGCTGCCGTTGCCGTGGTAGCGGCGGCGCGCGAACGAGGCCGAACAAAAGCGGCGCCTCGTTAGCGCCGGGGTCACCCGACTGTAAGCGGTCGCCGCGGAAACCGGCCACAAAACAGAAGAGAATTCCGAGAGAGCGTTTATCTGTCACACGCACTGTCACTCGCTCCCACAAACACAAGGGGGATATTTACACGGCCCTGTCCAACGGAAAACATGCACAATAGGTGTAACGCTAAGTTAAGGAGGCTCCATGAAACGCTCACCTCCAGCTCGTCTCCGGGGTCGTCGTCCCGCGCCCTGAAACACACACACAGGTCACGGGATGAGGCAGTGAATGACTTTGTGCATCATGTTGCAATCGAGCACCACACCCAGCTTTACGGTCATTTCCAACACTTCTCCTTTTATCCGTTAAAGTGATACTCTGTAAGCTTGCAAAGTGAGGAGAGCCTGAGTGAAATTTGAAAGCAAACAATCCAATTCCTCCCCTCTTTAACCAGAAAGCCCTTCTTCAGGCTGTGTCCGAGTGTCCACCCGAGTCCCTAACCCCTCAGTCACTGATACAGGATCATTTGAATGTGGTTGAAAAAACCTCCCAGTGATAATAAACAACTCAAAATTTAATTGCACAGAAAGTTGTAAAGGACTGAAAATGGTCATTTGTTGAATTTGCGGCATTAGGAGGTCATATTTACTGAAATCAAAAGCTATTTCAATCAAAAACATCTTAACAGGTCAAGTTATATTTTACCATAGGAGCCCATGTGTGAGAGCAGCTTCAAAATTCTTAAATCCACTAAACTTGTGAGTTTTTGGAGAGTTTCTGCTTGGATTTGTTTGCAGGATGTTAGAATAGCCTCCCAGAGCTGCTGTTTGGATAAAAACTGCCTCCCACCCTCATGGATGTTTTGCTTTAGGCTCCAAAGGTTCTCAATAGGGTTGAAGTCAGGGGAGGAGGGGGTCCACATCATGAGTTATTTGGTTGTAAAGACTAATGGTTCTGTACATTGTCCCTGTTTCAATAAATAATGATAATAATAGTAGTTTCTCTCCTTTTATGCCCATAGCAGCCAGTGATGCAGAGGTATTCTTTACAGTATGACAGCATAGAAGTAAAAAGTACCATGTGGTAAAACTACTCGAAGAAGTACAATTACTTCTGAGTATATTTTTTTGATTTGTTTCGAAGTAAAGTCAGTTTTAATGATGTTTTTCAGTAAACGGTTGCGACTTTGTAATAATATCGGCGAGCTCCTCGAGGTTAGGGGTACTCGGAGTGTAAATGAACGACCCAAGGGGTACGCGGGACAGAACGGGTCGGGAACCACTGTTTTAGACGATCGTTTTGTTTTTTTCAAGTGAAGATTGTTGAGCGACGTCATCATTTTCCAAAACATTGACATTTAATGCCGGTTTGAACAGGTCAGACGGTGTAAACTCCGTAAACTGGACGACCACACGAGCGCAGCTGCTCAGACACTCGGGCCTCACATGGAGCGCCCTCTGTCCACTCTGAGTGTCCCCTCTGTCCTCTGCCTTGGTCAAAGGTGGCGGTACAATGGAGACGGCTGAACCACTGGCCACAGAGAGACAGAGATGTGTCTCTCACTTACGAAGGCCGAGAGGGACCATAATAATGTCTTTGAAAACAGAGGACACTCTCTCAGTCCCTCAGCGCACGGCACAGTACTCAGATTACATTTTTCAAAGTAACCAGTAAAATTACTCGTTATTTTTGCATTTGCAGGTAATCCAGTAGTTTCTTTGTTAACCTCTGAAGCGAGAGGATCTTTTTCCTCACGTCATCACATTTTTTTTCCATCATTTTTTTGTTGGGTTTCAACTCATTTTTGTCATTTTTTGTCACATTTTTGTCATTTTTTTGTCACATTTTTGTAATTTTTTTGTCACATTTTTGTCATTTTTTGTCGAATTTTTATCACATTTTTGTCACATTTTTGTCATTTTTTGTCACATTTTTGTCATTTTTTGTCACATTTTTGTCATTTTTTTGGTCATTTTTTGTCACATTTTGTAAATTTTTCATCAAATTTTTATCACATTTTTGTAATGTTTTTTGTAACATTTTGTCACATTTTTGTCATTTTTTTGGTCACATTTTTGTCATTTTTTCGTCCATTTTTTGTCACTTTTTGCCAATGTTTTCTCACTTTTTTGTCCCATGTCCATCATTGTTTTCGCCTCAGCTTTTTTCCAGAAGCTTTTGGACTGGGGTAAAGCCAAACTGGAGAAAATGTGCTCGGTTCAGGTGGGAGTTAAGGGGTTAAATCAGTAGCGTGGCTAGTTTGGTCCTGATCTCCCTCGACTCATTCTTCTTCTGCTCCGACTCACACTCACCGACTTTACATCAAGTCAGGAACATGGCAGAATCTTCATCGTTAAAGTACTCACATTATTTTGAACTTACTGGCTAAAAGGACAATACAGACGAAGCTGGTATCTGAGCTAAAGAGGAAAACCACGATGAAGCTCACCCCAAACAACAACAACAACACTGAGCTTTGGCAGCATCGCTCTTTCCAACGTCATCAACAAACTTGTAGCTTTGTGTGGTTAAGGAAACCTGCACTAAATCAGGTGTGTGTTGTGTGTTTATTAATAGCAATTCAGAGCACTTTGTAAAGTGTAAGTAAGAGCGCCTTTAAATGGTAAATGGTTCCACCTACTGTAGATGAGGCACTCAAAGCGCTTTATATCAAAGAACCAGCCACCCACTCTCTCTCTCATACACCAATGTATGCAGGCGAGGAGGGTGACACAACGACAGCGTGCACCCGCAGGAGCTGGGATTCAAACCCCTGACCTTCCCATCACGAGACGATTCGCGTTACCACCCACCTTCATGTTCCCATAGGCCCTGGGGCGTAAACAGAATTGTAGGCCCCATCCCTCCCTCAGCTAACCTAACGCTAACCCTAACCCTAACCCTGCTACTCCTCCATGTATCCTCTGGGCCAGGTAGGGCGGGGCTACTCCTCCATGTTTCCCTGGGCCAGGTAGGGCGGGGCTACTCCTCCATGTTTCCCTCTGGGCCAGGTAGGGCGGGGCTACTCCTCCATGTTTCCCTCTGGGCCAGGTAGGGCGGGGCTACTCCTCCATGTATCCTCTGGGCCAGGTAGGGCGGGGCTACTCCTCCATGTATCCTCTGGGCCAGGTAGGGCGGGGCTACTCCTCCATGTATCCTCTGGGCCAGGTAGGGCGGGGCTACTCCTCCATGCATCCTCTGGGCCAGGTAGGGCGGGGCTACTCCTCAATGTATCCTCTGGGCCAGGTAGGGCAGGGCTACTCCTCCATGTATCCTCTGCGCCAGGTAGGGCAGGGCTACTCCTCCATGTATCCTCTGGGCCAGGTAGGGCGGGGCTACTCCTCCATGTTTCCCTGGGCCAGGTAGGGCGGGGCTACTCCTCCATGTATCCTCTGGGCCAGGTAGGGCGGGGCTACTCCTCCAAGTATCCTCTGGGCCAGGTAGGGCGGGGCTACTCCTCCATGTATCCTCCGGGCCAGGTAGGGCGGGGCTACTCCTCCATGTATCCTCTGGGCCAGGTAGGGCGGGGCTACTCCTCCATGTATCCTCTGGGCCAGGTAGGGCGGGGCTACTCCTCCATGTTTCCCTGGGCCAGGTAGGGCGGGGCTACTCCTCCATGTATCCTCTGCGCCAGGTAGGGCAGGGCTACTCCTCCATGTATCCTCTGGGCCAGGTAGGGCGGGGCTACTCCTCCATGTATCCTCTGGGCCAGGTAGGGCGGGGCTACTCCTCCATGTATCCTCTGGGCCAGGTATTGCGGGGCTACTCCTCAATGTATCCTCTGGGCCAGGTAGGGCAGGGCTACTCCTCCATGTATCCTCTGCGCCAGGTAGGGCAGGGCTACTCCTCAATGTATCCTCTGGGCCAGGTAGGGCAGGGCTACTCCTCCATGTATCCTCTGCGCCAGGTAGGGCAGGGCTACTCCTCCATGTATCCTCTGGGCCAGGTAGGGCGGGGCTACTCCTCCATGTTTCCCTGGGCCAGGTAGGGCGGGGCTACTCCTCCATGTATCCTCTGGGCCAGGTAGGGCGGGGCTACTCCTCCATGTATCCTCTGGGCCAGGTAGGGCGGGGCTACTCCTCCATGTATCCTCCGGGCCAGGTAGGGCGGGGCTACTCCTCCATGTATCCTCTGGGCCAGGTAGGGCGGGGCTACTCCTCCATGTTTCCCTCTGGGCCAGGTAGGGCGGGGCTACTCCTCCATGTATCCTCTGGGCCAGGTAGGGCGGGGCTACTCCTCCATGTTTCCCTGGGCCAGGTAGGGCGGGGCTACTCCTCCATGTATCCTCTGGGCCAGGTAGGGCGGGGCTACTCCTCCATGTTTCCCTCTGGGCCAGGTAGGGCGGGGCTACTCCTCCATGTATCCTCTGGGCCAGGTAGGGCGGGGCTACTCCTCCATGTATCCCTCTGGGCCAGGTAGGGCGGGGCTACTCCTCCATGTATCCTCTGGGCCAGGTAGGGTGGGGCTACTCCAGGTACACACATAGGAGCAGCTCAATCATCACATACAGTTACTCATGCCGCAAAGTGAATAAGCCCATTAATTGTGCTTATTAACCTCTAAACCCCGCCTTAACCAAGCACATTTTCTCCAGTTCAGCTTTACCCAAATCTAAAAGCTTCTCGACTGGAGTTTACAGCCTATAGGCCAGTGTGACGCCTCATTTGAAAGCTCAGACCTACAAAACTGATCTAAGGTTGTTCCTCGCGTTGTCGCCGCGATGTCATCACTTTTCTGTTTCCTGCTTTTTAGTTACATTTTTGTCACTTTTTTGGTCACAGCAGGGGTTAAGAGGTGAAAAACATTTGCTGGCACCTGGTTTTAGGGGCGGCTCAGTTTGTGAAATGGAGCATTCCACATCAGAAAGAAATGATGGACAAATGAAGAGCATGAGACTTTACTTTCATAATAAAGTAACGCTTTATCATACTGAGAGAAAGGTACACATTCAGTACTATCAATAAAAAGAATCAAAAACATAAATGAATTTCACATTAGTGAAGGGTCTGAGCGTCTTCGGTTCAAATCCAGATGAGTTGGTTTCATGGAGATTATCGGTTACATGAGATTTGTCCAGAGCTCCAGTGTAATCTGCTGCTAATCTGGTGTTTCTGCACTGACTTCATCCGACCGAGATCCACACAAGGTTTTTACAAACTCAGCCTCAAACAAGACACACATGGAACATATAATAGATTTGTTTAAGATCTGATTCTCCTCATTTAGCTGCATTTTGGCCTCGCTTTGGAGCTGATTTAGTGCGGTTTTTGTCTCGTTTTGACACAGTTTGCTAATGAGCTAGTGATGATCCGATATATCGGAGCCGATCCTGGAAAAAACCTAGTATCTGGAATGGATTCTAAATCTAAATACGGGATACTGAACTGATTCCTGTTTCAGCTCTCAACATTTGAACTTTCAGCAACTGAATCTGACTGAATATGGACATGCTGCACCTCATTTTGAAGCATTTTGATAGTTGTATCCTCCGAAAACGCGCTTTCGATCGCCGCTTAAAATACTGCAGTTCGCAGTAGCAAATATTTAATGCATTATACAACTAAAACTAAAAAGGAGAAGACAGCGTACGTTAGCGAGTTTGCTTTTTTAACACACAGCTCAACAACGACCTCAAAATGGCGTCATTACAGCGTTACTACGTTAACACATTGAGTGCCAAAAACGGAAAAAGTCGTTTTTGCATCGTTTTGATGAACAGAAGTGAAATAAATGACGATCAAAAACTTGGTAAAGGTCAATATCTGGACATTTTATATATAATATGGTTTCTTTTCTTTTCTTTTTTTTTGTCTGAGGGGATGTGGTGTTGTGTAGCAAACAGCTGTAAACTCGACACCTCTCGCTCTCTGGAGGCGTTTGACAAAGCACAGCGGCTTCTCATGGAAGGATCGAAACAGTTGAGATTTTAATATTTATAATATTAATATCTATAATATAATATAAATATAATATAATATTTTAACTGTTAGACTGATCCAGGGACAGTCTCTCCTTCTTGCAGCAGATATTACACCTACCTGAATACGGAGACTCAGGGACAGATCTTGTGGCGGCGCACGGGGCGGCGCAGGCTCTTGGCGAATTATTTCCCGAGTGGCGGAGCTGTATGTGCCATTGGCCTCCGCCACCTGTGAGGGGGCGTCACAAGAGGAGGCGACTGCACTGATGGAAACACGGCTGACATTCACTTCCTCGTTTACATTGCGCTGTCTTGCGTTCTTTCTTAAGCCTTAGGCTCTCACAGGTCTAACTAAAAACTTTATTTACCCATCGTGAGCTAAACAATGTTCACGTCTCCAGAGAAAAAGAGCTACAGCGTCCGCTGTGGCGCGGATCGGCCCGCGCTTGGCGTGAACGCGAAGCAAAACAAAAGCACATGTTCACCCCCCACTCCCACACAACCGCTCTCCTGGACCCGGAGTCGATCTGGTTGGAGGAAAATGTGTGTCTCCACCCACTTAAATGCGCTAAGCCTGGAGTGGCAAGATCACAAAGTGCTCCTACTGAGCGCAAAATGTCACGCGATCGTCTGCTGAGGGGACAGTGCATTCAACAGACTTTACAGTACAGGGGTCAAAATTGTCATACAAATACGATAGTTCGTATCGTACGTCTGGCAACCCTGACTCGCGCATCATCAGCGTTTATGTTTGCTGCTTAACCGCTCAAACAGCTAAGGGGCTACATCACAAATACCTGGATTGGTATAACTCCCCCTCCTGGAACCATCACCTTAACGTGGTGGAGGAGTTTGAGCACCCGAAGGATCCTGGGAGCTCTGTTGTCGGGGGCTTCGTGCCCCTGGTCGGGTCTCCCAGGGCAAACAGGTCCGAGGTGACGGGTCAGACAAAGAGCGGTTCAGAAGCCCCTCATGAGAGACCAACAGGCCCGGGTTGAATCGTGGGGCCGTCCTTCTGTGGCCCCACCACCTGCAGGAGGAGCCACAAGGGGCTGGTGCCATGTGATTTGGGCAGCTCCAACACCCCCACGACCCGGCAACGGACAAGTGGAAGAAAGTGGATGGATGATGGATGATGGATGGATGGATGGAACTCAAACCTCCAGTATCAGTATTGGAAGCAAATAAGCCTGATCAATGCATCCATGGAACAAACTGAGAGAAATACTGAGGGAAACTGTGGGAAATACTGCAATACCTGTAAGTTTTTCGATGTGGAGCTGCCCTAGTGCAGACCTCACTGCCCTCCACCGCTGCTCCTCCAGTCGTTTGTGTATTTTACACTGTGCTGCACTTGGATGTATCAATGACATGACAGAACTAAAGCCTTTCTGAACATTCTGACGCCCCACTCTGGAATCTGCAGTGGACATGGTCCAGTTTCTGTCCGGTTTCGGTCCCTGAAGTCCGCGCTCTGTCCGGACTCTTGTGTTTCTCTCACGCTGCGCACCAGCGTTACGTAAGCCGGTCACATACTTTCACCACAGCCTCACACGGTTCAGCGTCCTCCAGCAACACACACACACTCTGGAAAGATCACATTTTCTGCACAACTTTACAAGAATGCCTCACAGAGACACGGGGACATGTCTCTGAGGGGTTCACAAAGTGGAGTTCAGGACCCTCCGGGGGTCACGAGGCCCCGGGCATGTGTCCCAAGATGATTTCATGATTTAATCACGAGAAAAATGCCACTTTTTTTGGTATATTTTTAGTGTAGTTGTGAAATCCAGTCCAATATCTTCAACATTTTTTCATATGAAAGAGTTTTTCAGTCCGAACAGTTTACCTTTGATCCATTCTCACTTTAACCTCTTAACCCCCGCCTTAACCGAGCACATTTTCTCCAGTTCGACTTTAACCACATCTAAAAGCTTCTAGAGAAAAGTGACAAAATAGAGACAAAAATGAGAGGTCAATGAGGATGAAAACGCAGCTAAAAAGTGACAAAGTAACAAAAAGAGGGACAAAAGGGATTAAAAAGGAACCAAAAAACGCAATACGTCAACATCTATGAATGGCTACGATTCTAAGAAAAAAAATGACACAATATGGACTTCCTCAAGGATCCATATTAGGGCCTCTATTGTTTTCCGGTGCACATAAATGATCTTGCCAATGTTGCAAAATCTACTGTTCCTCTTTTATTTGCAGTCGACAACAGTGTAATCATTTCCCACAAAGACATGTAGATTTATCTGCATGGTTTCAAGCCAATAAGTTATCTCTCAATATTAAAAAAATGTGGTTTTATGGTATTTGCAGGATATAAGAAGCACAAGTCTGATGGAATCAAAATGTGCATTCAAAGTGAGGAAATTCCTTCATCTTTTGGATGACTGTATAGTTCTGTTTTGGTCATTTTTGTTTCCTTTTGACTATATTTCTGTCTGAGTGTCTTGGAGGGGTTTGGAGGGACCATGGAGTGAGTTTGTTTTGTCCTGTCTGTATATTGTAGTGGGGGATTATTTATTTTTATGTAAGATTATGCATTTAATCTTTACATGATTTGAACTTGCCAGACATTTTTTTTATTTTTATTGGCTTTAACCTCCCCAGCCAGGGCCGGACTGGCAGAAAAAATCGGCCCGGGACTTTTGGGTCAAGACCGGCCCTCTAAAAAAAACTGTCATATTCAATGCAATAGTCGAGGTGATGAGCAAAACAATAAGCCCTTGGCTTGAACTAAAACAGTATAAACTACGAATCGAGGACAATAGCTGCATGTTGTTTCTGCCGAATTCAAGCTAACACCTCAGAGACTCAACACTTAAATCTTGTCATTTATACCTTGAAGGAACTTTTGTAAAATTACTTAACAATCTTAAAATGTGCGTTCCGTTAATGAAGTTTCTCTCGCGACTGCAACACAAATAAACTTCTCAAAACCAACCACATGATCGCACTGTAGATGAAGATGAAACGGTAAAACTCACCACAGAGTTACAGAGCTGTGGAGTGAGAACAGAAATCCCAAAAAGGCCAAACATTGTAAATCCTTTCAATGGAAACTAGAAGATTTCCAAACTGCACTGACGACGAGGGGCAAGACGGAGTCACCTGACAACTCCCAGCATGCACTTCTTTGCTAACATTTGTCTAAAATGTATAAAAAATAGAGGTCTGAGGTTCTGTGGGTCCTGGAGGGAGTTACAATAAACTATTTCCTCTTATATTCACAATGTGAGGGGCATGAGTGTTATGTCCCAGAGGCCCATCGCTCATTATACAAGATTATCTGTGAACCATAACTCAAAAAAGCATCCCACAAAGCGATATAAAACGCGTCACATCCCTCTAGTGGAGAAATTATGGAGTAATGATAGAGATTCTGATGGCTCTTCCAGCTAATTGTGGGCCGGTGACAGGAAATCACGGGCCTAATCTCGATCTGACTGGCCCAATCGGCCCAAAAGTACGTCGGCCCACCGGGAAAACTCCCGAATGTCCCGATGGCCAGTCCAGCCCTGTCCCCAGCCCCCTCCTGAACCATTGTTTACAGTTCGGCTTTACCCAAATCTAAAAGCTTCTCAACTTTTTTGTCAACTAATTTAACCCCTTCTTTCTAGAAGCTTTTAAGATTCGGCTAAAGCCAAACTGGAGAAAAGGTGCTCGGTTCAGGTGGAGGTTAAAGAGGCTGGATACAAGTTGGTCATTTTTTTTCCTCACTACTGCCACCTCAGGTCTAACATGTAACTGCAATCTCTATATTAACCCCTTAACTCCCACCTGAACCGAGCACATTGTCTCCAGTTTGGCTTTACCCCAGTCCAAAAGCTTCTGGGAAAAAAGCTGTGAAAATAGCAACAAAACTGAGACGAAAACAATGATGGAAATGTGACAAAAAAGTGAGAAAACATTGACAAAAAAGTGACAAAAAACTGATGAAAAAGTGGCAAAAATGTCACAAGAAATTGACAAAAAATTGAAGAAAAAATTACAAAAAAATTACAAAAATGTGACAAAAATGTGATAAAAATTTGACAAAAATGTGACTAAAAAATGACAAAAATGTGACATAAAAATGACAAAAAAATAACAAAAATTTGACAAAATGTGGCAAAGAATGACACAAATTTGATAACAAATGGATGATAAAATGACAAAAATGTGACAAAAAAAATTACAAAAATGTGACAAGAATGTGATAAAAATTTGACCAAAAAAATGACAAAAATGTGACATAAAAATGACAAAAAAATGACAAACATGTGACAAAAATGTGACAAAATGTGGCAAAGAATGACACAAATTTGATAAAAATTTGACAAAAAAATGACAAAAATGTGACATAAAAATGACAAAAAAGGACCAAAAAATGACGAAAATGTGACATAAAAATGACAAAAATGTGACAAAATGTGGCAAAGAATGACACAAATTTGATAAAACATGGACAAAAAAATGACAAAAATGTGACATAAAAATGACAAAAAAATGACAAAAATGTGACAAAATGTGGCAAAGAATGACACAAATTTGATAAAAAATGGATGATAAAATGACAAAAATGTGACAAAAAAATTACAAAAATGTGACAAGAATGAGTTGAACACCCAACAAAAAAATCTGATGACGTGAGGAAAAAGATCCTCTCGGTTCAGGCGGGAGTTAAGAGGTTAAGCTTGTGCATGACGGCACTTCAGACCCGTAAGTAGCACCTTTTTTGAGTGACAGTGCAGGATTTTAGAGGCAGGTCTGAGCTCATTCTACACATTAGCGGGAGGAAAACACTTCGTTTTAACGTTTTTAAACTCCGCATAGTCCCTTTAAGAGGTTAAAACCAAACGCCGATTATTTCTTACGACAGATGTGAGCCGTCAAACTAAAGCTGGTTCCGGAGCAGGAAACGCCGCGGGCCTGAAGCTCCGAGTCCTGAGCCCGGTTTATGGGCCGGCTCTGAGGCTGCTGCCCTTTAACGACATCCTCCTCCGTGACCTCCAGGCTCTGCACTGACCCCACAACACATCATTAACATCACAAGGCTCATCACAAACGTAACAGCCACACAGTCACCACTGAAGGCATTTCATTTGATTTTTTTGGGAAAAGTCTAAGGAGATTATCAAGGGAATTCAAGAAACGCACTAAAAATCCCCAAAGCAGCTGCAAATGCCAAGCAAATCTGACTCATTGATCACCAGTGAAAGAATCTGAATCTGGTTTTCTTATACTAAAATAAATCCAGAACCAGTGGTAGATCTGCAAATCTATAATATCATCTCCAATGTCAAGAAACGTGTGGAAAAATGGGGAATCATTCGAAATGAGGGGAAATTGTGCCAAAAATAAGGAAAATTTGTGCAGAAAATGGGGAAAAATGCAGCCAAAATTCTGAAAAGTATGGGTTCAAAAATTGGTAGAAAATAAGACACATATTAGAAAAGAAAATTCAGGAAAGAACGGGTGAAAAAACAGGGGAGAAATATGAGAAATAAGGAAAAATTTGGCAAAAATCCAATAGAAAGTCTATGGGGAACTGACTAAATATTTTTTTCCCCACTGTATGTGTGTGATATTCTAGCCCGGGGCGGGGCGGGGTGTGGGTGTGTTTGGGGGATGTGTGTGTGTGTGTGTATTTTATAATCTGTGTTTATAAAGATCTGCTTGATTACAGCCATATTTGTAAACAAAAACACCTGACAACTACCCCCAACATGGACAACCACCCCCAACTCACAAACCCTTCCAACACCCCCCGGCACCTCCCCACAGACCTCCCCCAGGTTACTCCAATGCATTTTCAGGGCTATTCATGAGCCCTACGGGGACGCCTCTGCACCATCTGACCCTTTGTAGAACGTCTCTCCCTTTGCGGTGTTTCTTAGGGCTGATTTGTAGTGGCTCCAACGTGGCTGTGTCGCTCCCTGGTCTTTCCCACGCTGATTCATTCACAAATACTGACAGGTTTGGTATCCACGTGTAGCACGAAAGGCTGTGACCGAGAAGACGCTGTAACCCAAATATGGTCATTTCCTTTGTGGGAGACAGTTTTTCTTTGGAGCAGTTTTAAAAATTTGGGAGAAGTTTTGAACATTTAAAAAAAAAAAAAAAAAAAAAAAAAATACATAATATATATTTTTTTAAACTTGAAAAAAGTTTGGAAACCTTTGGATTTATTCCTTTTAAGTTTTGAAATGTTGAAACTTTTTTTTTTTTTCATTCAACATTTTGGAATATTTCAAACATTTTTGAAAATTTGGGAAAACATTGGAAATTGACTCCAACATGTCTGTGTCACTCGCTTATTCATTCCCAAATACTGACAGGTTTGGTATCCACGTGTAGCACGAAAGGCTGTGACCGAGAAGACGCGGTAATCCAAATATGGTCATTTCCTTTGTGGGAGACAGTTTTTCTTTGGAGCAGTTTGGAAAAGTTTTACATTTCTTGAAAAAGTTTGGAAAAGTTTTAAAAATTTGGGAGAAGTTTTGAACATTTACAAAAATAATTATGATAATAAAAATATAAAATTTACATTTTTGGAAAATTTTCAAAAAGTTTGGAAACGTTTGGATTTTTTTCAAGTTTTGAAAATGTTGAAACTTTTTTTTAATTCAACATTTTGGAACATTTGCAAATATTTTTTTAACATTTTTGAAAATTTGGGAAAAGTTGTGGCTGTGTCGCTCCCTGGTCTTTCCCACGCTTATTCATTCACAAATACTGACATGTTTGGTATCCACGTGTAGCATGAAAGGCTGTGACCGAGATGACGCTGTAATCCAAATATGGTCATTTCCTTTGTGGGAGACAGCAGCGGCTAAAGACGGGAGAAATATACACAGGGCACATGTGCAGACAAAAAGACTAAACTTTAAGGCTGTTTTTTCTCCAAGTGAGGTTTTCACTCCACTCTTGATAAAATAATAATAATAATGGTTTAAACTTGTGTTGCACTTTTCAACCCTGTGTTACCAAGTCTCTCAAAGTGCCACATTGTAGTCATAACTTATTCACCAATACTCTGTGCTGGGGCTGTTGTGGGGCAGACTGATGGAAGTGAGGCTGCTAATCTGTGCTATCGGCCCCTCCTGCCATTACCAACCAGTCACTCACACTCTTAATTCATTCTGTCCGTCCTGAGCTCACCTGGAGGTCTGGGCGGGTTCCTGTGGTGTCTGCGGCGTGTCCAGGCGGATGGGACACATCAGCACGTACACGCCTTCAGAAGAGTCCCTCAGCTCCTCCTTCAGCTCCTCCTTCAGCTCCTCCTTCAACTTCATCTCCTCCTTCAGCCGGGCTTCTGCCTCACCTGGGGGCGGAGGGGGCGGGGCTACAGGTGAGGGGGGCGGGGCCAGCTTGCGCAGAGCCCCGAGCAGAGGAGAGTCTGCCGCGTTCTCCAGAGACGACTTCCACCTGGAATACAGTCACGTGTTACTCTCGGTGCCCAGACGGTGGCGCTGTAGGAGCGGGTGTAGGAGCGGGTGTAGGAGCGGGTGTAGCAGCGGGTGTAGGGCGGGTGTAGGAGCGGGTGTAGGAGCCGGTGTAGCAGCTGGTGTAGGAGCCGGTGTAGGAGCCGGTGTAGGAGCTGGTGTAGGGCGGGTGTAGGAGCCGTTGTAGGAGCCGGTGTAGGAGCGGGTGTAGGAGCGGGTGTAGGAGCGGGTGTAGGAGCGGGTGTAGGGCGGGTGTAGGGCGGGTGTAGGGCGGGGGTAGGAGCGGGTGCAGGAGCCGGTGTAGGAGCGGGTGTAGGAGCGGGTGTAGGAGCGGGTGTAGGAGCCGGTGTAGGAGCCAGTGTAGGAGCCGGTGTAGGAGCGGGTGTAGGAGCCGGTGTAGGAGCCGGTGTAGGAGCGGGTGTAGGAGCGGGTGTAGGAGCGGGTGTAGGAGCCGGTGTAGGAGCCAGTGTAGGAGCCGGTGTAGGAGCGGGTGTAGGAGCCGGTGTAGGAGCCGGTGTAGGAGCGGGTGTAGGAGCCGGTGTAGGAGCCGGTGTAGGAGCCGGTGTAGGAGCCGGTGTAGCAGCCGGTGTAGGGCGGGTGTAGGAGCGGGTGTAGGGCGGGTGTAGGGCGGGTGTAGGAGCGGGTGTAGGAGCGGGTGTAGGAGCCGGTGTAGGAGCCGGTGTAGGAGCCGGTGTAGCAGCCGGTGTAGGGCGGGTGTAGGAGCCGGTGTAGGGCGGGTGTAGGGCGGGTGTAGGAGCGGGTGTAGGAGCGGGTGTAGGGCGGGTGTAGGGCGGGTGTAGGAGCCGGTGTAGGAGCGGGTGTAGGAGCGGGTGTAGGAGCCGGTGTAGGAGCCAGTGTAGGAGCGGGTGTAGGAGCCGGTGTAGGAGCCGGTGTAGGAGCGGGTGTAGGAGCCGGTGTAGCAGCCGGTGTAGCAGCCGGTGTAGGGCGGGTGTAGGAGCGGGTGTAGGAGCCGGTGTAGCAGCCGGTGTAGGGCGGGTGTAGGAGCGGGTGTAGGGCGGGTGTAGGGCGGGTGTAGGAGCCGGTGTAGGAGCGGGTGTAGGAGCCGGTGTAGGGCGGGTGTAGGAGCCGGTGTAGGAGCGGGTGTAGGAGCCGGTGTAGGGCGGGTGTAGGAGCCGGTGTAGGAGCCGGTGTAGCAGCCGGTGTAGGAGCGGGTGTAGGAGCCGGTGTAGGAGCGGGTGTAGGAGCCGGTGTAGGGCGGGTGTAGGAGCCGGTGTAGGAGCCGGTGTAGGAGCGGGTGTAGGAGCGGCTGTAGGAGCCGGTGTAGGAGCCGGTGTAGGAGCCGGTGTAGGAGCCGGTGTAGGAGCGGGTGTAGGAGCCGGTGTAGGGCGGGTGTAGGAGCCGGTGTAGGAGCGGGTGTAGGAGCCGGTGTAGGGCGGGTGTAGGAGCCGGTGTAGGGCGGGTGTAGGAGCCGGTGTAGGGCGGGTGTAGGAGCCGGTGTAGGGCGGGTGTAGGAGCCGGTGTAGGAGCCAGTGTAGGAGCCAGTGTAGGGCGGGTGTAGGAGCGGGTGTAGGAGCGGGTGTAGGAGCGGCTGTAGGAGCCGGTGTAGGGCGGGTGTAGGAGCCGGTGTAGGGCGGGTGTAGGAGCGACTGTAGGAGCCGGTGTAGGAGCCGGTGTAGGAGCCAGTGTAGGGCGGGTGTAGGAGCGGTGTAGGAGCCGGTGTAGGAGCCAGTGTAGGAGCGGCTGTAGGAGCCGGTGTAGGAGCCGGTGTAGGAGTGGGTGAAGGGCAGGTGTAGGAGCGGGTGTAGGAGCCGGTGTAGGAGCCGGTGTAGGAGCCAGTGTAGGAGCGGCTGTAGGAGCCGGTGTAGGAGCCGGTGTAGGAGTGGGTGAAGGGCAGGTATAGGAGCGGGTGTAGGGCGGGTGTAGGGCGGGTGTAGGAGCCGGTGTAGCAGCCGGTGTAGGAGCGGGTGTAGGAGCCGGTGTAGGAGCCAGTGTAGGGCGGGTGTAGGAGCCGGTGTAGGGCGGGTGTAGGAGCCGGTGTAGGGCGGGTGTAGGAGCGACTGTAGGAGCCGGTGTAGGAGCCAGTGTAGGGCGGGTGTAGGAGCCGGTGTAGGGCGGGTGTAGGAGCGGCTGTAGGAGCCGGTGTAGGAGCCAGTGTAGGAGCGGCTGTAGGAGCCGGTGTAGGAGCCGGTGTAGGGCGGGTGTAGGAGCGGCTGTAGGAGCCGGTGTAGGAGCCAGTGTAGGAGCGGCTGTA
The DNA here is from genome assembly GCF_951799975.1 of Gobius niger. NCBI lineage: Eukaryota > Metazoa > Chordata > Actinopteri > Gobiiformes > Gobiidae > Gobius > Gobius niger. The sequence goes on along the minus strand of NC_136852.1, from coordinate 39,300,929 downwards.
GGAGCCGGTGTAGGAGCCGGTGTAGGGCAGGTGTAGGAGCCGGTGTAGGAGCCGGTGTAGGGCGGGTGTAGGAGCGACTGTAGGAGCCGGTGTAGGAGCCAGTGTAGGGCGGGTGTAGGAGCCGGTGTAGGGCGGGTGTAGGAGCGGCTGTAGGAGCCGGTGTAGGAGCCAGTGTAGGAGCGGCTGTAGGAGCCGGTGTAGGAGCCGGTGTAGGGCAGGTGTAGGAGCCGGTGTAGGAGCCGGTGTAGGGCGGGTGTAGGAGCGGGTGTAGGGCGGGTGTAGGAGCCGGTGTAGGAGCCGGTGTAGGAGCCAGTGTAGGAGCGGCTGTAGGAGCCGGTGTAGGAGCCGGTGTAGGAGTGGGTGAAGGGCAGGTGTAGGAGCGGGTGTAGGAGCGGGTGTAGGGCGGGTGTAGGAGCCGGTGTAGCAGCCGGTGTAGGAGCCAGTGTAGGAGCCGGTGTAGGAGCCGGTGTAGGAGCCGGTGTAGGGCGGGTGTAGGAGCTGGTGTAGGAGCCGGTGTAGGAGCCGGTGTAGGGCCGGTGTAGGGCGAGTGTAGGGCGGGTGTAGGAGCCGGTGTAGGAGCCGGTGTAGGAGCTGGTATAGGAGCGGGTGTAGGAGCGGGTGTAGGAGCGGGTGTAGGAGCCGGTGTAAGAGCCGGTGTAGGAGCCGGTGTAGGAGCGGGTGTAGGGCGGGTGTAGGAGCCGGTGTAGGAGCCGGTGTAGGAGCCGGTGTAGGAGCCGGTGTAGGAGCCGGTGTAGGGCGGGTGTAGGAGCCGGTGTAGGGCGGGTGTAGGGCGGGTGTAGGAGCCGGTGTAGGGCGGGTGTAGGAGCCGGTGTAGGAGCCGGTGTAGGAGCCGGTGTAGGGCGGCTGTAGGAGCCGGTGTAGGGCGGGTGTAGGAGCGGGTGTAGGAGCCGGTGTAGGGCGGGTGTAGGAGCGGGTGTAGGAGCCGGTGTAGGGCGGCTGTACCTGTCTCTCCTGCGTCGGTCGCTGAGGTCTCGGGGCACCGTGCCCACGTGTGTGTACATTTCCGCCGACCGAGCGTAACCAGGGCGGGGCTGGTCCGCCTCCGCCTGAAGCCACGCCCCCTCCGCCTCCCTCCCATCAGTCACAGTGGCACGTCGGTCTTTGGAGAGGTTGGACACACTCCCGAACCACTTCAGACCTGTGAGGCAAACACGTTCTTACTCACAAATGTGTTCTTCTCTGAGAAGCGAATCCTACGTCTCTAGTTGTGTTCCTGATCCGCTCCTGATGGAACCCAACACTCGGACTCATATATTTGTACATATTAAATCTCTTCATTCCAGGGGCGTTCAGGTTATATCTGTTGAATCATTTTGAGAGCAGATTCGGCCGGTGCCCAAAGATTCGGGTGGGTCCTTGAGGCTGATGTGGTTCTACTTTTCTTTCGGAATTTTCTTGATTGCTAGTTTTGGATTCATGTTTTAACATTTTGGACAACAGCATTAATCTGGGGAATGGGAATGAAAGGGCCGAGGGTGTCAGACAGGGCCTGAGTTGAGTTGAGAAGAGGTGTCGAGGTTGTGCCTCTGAGAGAGGAGCACATGAGCCGCCCGGGATTACGGTACATATTAAGAGTTAAAGTGATAGTTTGTAAATTAATAGATTACATATGGCTGGGTCTGACATTTGATGTTAACCCTAACCCTAATATTGCAGAATAATATTTTTCCCTAAGCCGCTCCCTTTGATGATTTCACTAAACAAAATCCCCAGGGCCCTCACTCTGACCAATGAGACGAGCTTTCCTGTGAACCGGCCCGTCAGGTCCAATCGGAGGAGGAGGAGGAGGAGGGCGGCTTGGTCGTTCCCTCCGGCTCAGAGCTGGGGACATTTTTGGGGGTCTTCCACCTGACTTTTCTGTTCCGTAACCCTCAGGATCTTTTCAGAAGTTCAAAATGACTGTTTTACTGCGTCCCACAAGAGGATGTTACTGATATTACAGCTCAACAACTCAAGCACGTCTACACAGGACTTGTTTTTGTCTTTGCCATCAGGACAAAATCATGACACTGTGAAACCCTGACAGGAAATGACACTGAATACACATTTTTGGCACAGATTTGGCCTTTTAAAGTCATGTGGCAAAAACAGACCTTTTCAGTTTTTTTGTTGATTTCAATAAAAGCTCGACTTTTTTTTTTGGTCTCACTCCCATTTCTTGCTGTTGCATATTGAAGTTCTACTTTGAACCTTGTTAGGATCCAACCATGCCATTTTTCAACTGGATCAGGACTACACTAATATAATTAAATAAAGGCTTGAGTGTTGTTCTGTTTTACATGTGAAATATTCCACTGTCGGGATTTGTTCCGTCTTAATCTGGTTTAAAAATTCAGGGAACTTTCGACGTTGGAAATTTTCCATGAGACGTGTCTGTGTAGGTTTCCTCCGGGTACTCCGGTTTCCCCAACACTAAAAACATGTACAATAGGCCAGGATGATTGAGAGAGAGCGGGTGTGATACGACGGATGGATATTCGCCCATGGCTAAATTGGGGCGAGGCCAGCATGAGTCTCATGTGTGTTCATTAAAATGCACTGTCCCAAACAAACAACTGCAGCATAAGCGTCTGAGTCCAGTGTTAATTTCGTCGACTAAAATATTTAGTCTTAATTTTAGTCAAAGTGTTTGTTTTTTACGACTAAAATTGGACTAAAACTAGATTAAAAGTTTCTCATGAGACCAAAACTGTGACTAAAATGTCCAGATATTTTAGTCGACTAAAATATGACTAAATGAAAATGAAATGGAGAGACTAAAATCATCCAAACTTCTATTGAGCGTCTGAAAGAGCCTCAGATCATGTAAATTCTCTGCCAAAGGATCAGCTGAGCTTTGTTCATGTGGAGCAGCTCCATGAAGCAGAGGAACAACATTAAATATGATTATAATGAATATTATCAAGGCAAAGTCGACTAAATTCGTCTTAAATTTAGTCGACTAAATTTACTTGCAATTTTTGTCGACTAAAACTAGACTAAAATCGAATTACATTTTTATCAAAAGACTAAGACTAAAACTAAATTAAAATATGTCGTCAAAATTAACACTGTCTGAGTCAATCATTGGCACAAACAGAAAAGTCTCATCTTCACCGTCTGACAACAGGGTTTGAGGTTGTGGCTGGTCGAGCTTTAGAAAACGAACAGACTCATTCCATGTTTGGATCCATCTGGATTGTGTGCAGTGTAAGTGTGTGCAGGATTACGATGTTGTATTGTTTGTAGAGTCTGTGTCAGTCTGTAGAGTCTGCTCGCCATGTGAGGGGTGAGCGTCACAGTTCAGATCCAAGTTTTTTTTCACAGCGCTGTTTGTTTGATTTAGAGCTGTCGACGTGTTTTTCCTCTTAAATCTGTTAAGTCTAATGCAGCTCTATGTCAGACACAGGCCCCGCCCACTCCTCCTATTGGTCACGTCTGTCCTGTTTACTTAAGTATTTTGTCCATATGTATGAGCTAAAGTTCCCATTTAAATCTCAGGACGTTTTTTGGGGAATGTTCCGCCTCTTTGCAGATTTACATTTACAAACCTGGGGCCAAATTTAGAAGGTTAATTTATCATTTTGAACCCATGAAACACATTTTCACAGGTTTTCCCCACTTATAACAAGCTCCGAAATCCCCTCTGAGGGAATCTGTAATAAACATCATTCAGTCATTGTAAATTTCACTGTCAAAAACATTCTTTTGGGGGGTAATTTTATCTTACCCCCCCCATATTTATGTGAGTTATCTACAGGTAATTGATCTATTTAAATGTTCTCTCTCTTCCCCGTACATCACGTCTAACATATTACAAACTCAAGCTTCACCTCTGTCTCTCTGCGGTGTGTGGACTCCCCTGAAAGTACTCACTCAGTTTACGCTTCTTCATGTCCGAGCTGCGCTTTACTTCACACAACACAGTAGTAGCAGTAGTAGTAGTAGTAGTAGTAGTAGTGGTATACGTGTTACTCGTTCGCAGAGGGAGCCGTTTCCTGTCAGTTAACTTCTTTGTCACCGTTTGTCACTGATGCAAGAGCCGCCCACTCTCTGTACGCTTTATGGCAACTTCACGGGCCTGATCAAAGTACTGCAGTATTTACAACCGAGGGACGGATGTGATGAGAGAGTAAACGTGAACGCGAGAGACGCTGCTGGTGAATAAGGAGAAACTATTCAATGTAGAGGAGTCGGTTTTAAATGACTGCTGTAGATGACTGACACAAATATGACCCAAAAACACATTTCTCTATATAGTTTCCCAAAACATACTTCCTTCCCCCTCGGTGAGGCCACGCCCCCTTGAATGACACGTTGCCGTCTGTATCTATCTATAAAAACTGTTGTTGATATGGTATAAAAGATGTTGTTTTTAAAGATGGGATTTTGGATCTTGAGTGGAACAAATATGTTGGATTGGAATCATTAAAGGAACAGGCCACCGTTTTTACATACTCAGATATTGTTCTTACCTGAGCTTAGACGAGTTGATACGTACCTGTCTGGTCTTTGTGTGTGCCCTCAGTCACACAAAATGACTAAAGATGTTGTTAGCATTTGGCCTCTCCCAATCAGGGGCGGACTGGGACTTAAAAACAGCCCTGGACTCTGACCAGCCTGGCCCAAATTAGCGTAATTGTGACTTCCACAAATACATATTTTAACCTCTTACCCCCCGCCTTAACATTAACGAGTGCATTTTCCCCAGGTTGACTTTTTATTATTATTTTTTTTATTGGTATCATCAGCAAAAAGAACTGGAAAGGCGGTCGCAGAAACAGAAGCAAAATCATTAATATAAATAATAAATAATAGCGGTCCCAAAATTGAACCTTGTGGCACACCATACTCCACGGAATTCCTTTTAGATTCATGTTTTTTTATACAGGGCTTTACCCAAATCTAAAAGCTTCTCGACTGGAGATCAACAATGTAACGCCTCATTTGAAAGCTAAGACCTACAAAAGTGATGGAAACTTTTCGTCATCATTTTTTGTTGTGTTTTTGTGTCCGTGTTTTTCTCATGTTTTCATCCTCTTTTTCTCGCTATTTTGATGCTTTTCTTTTTAGCTTTTAGATTTGGGTAAAGCTCGGTTGAGGCGGGACTGGTGGCCCTCGAGCCAGTGGCCCTTCTGTGCTCTTCCAGAATGGACATACTGTATGGCCAGTCCACCCCTGCTCCCAATGTATTCCTATGGCTCCAAACAGGGTGAAGTTGGAAGCGACCAAGCTCTTCCACGGGCACAAAGACCAGACAGGTACGCATCAACTCGTCTAAGCTCAGGTGAGAACGTATCTCAGTGTGGAAAAATGGTGGCCTGTTCCTTTAAGTGAGTCAGTGCTTTATTTGTCACTGTAGAATTGTACGTGCTTCAGGTGCTTCAGGTGCTGCAGGTGCTTCAGGTGCTTCAGGTGCTTCAGGTGCTGCAGGTGCTGCAGGTGCTTCAGGTGCTTCAGGTGCTTCCAGGTGGTTGGGTTGGTCCAACTGAGCCGCAGTGGGCCGACCTGAGCAGCATGTTTATGTAGGCCGGGGAAACTCCTCTGAAACGGCGCAGCGCTTCCCGGGTTTGTCCCTGTTTCGGAGCGTGGTGTCCTGCACTGGTCGGCTCTCCCTCCGCTCCACAACAGTCTTTCACCATCTTCTGAAGAGCGGAGCGGACCGATACAATCCGTCTTATTCTCCAGTGAACGGACATTAGCCAGAACAATAGTAGCGATAGAGTCTTGCCCGGATACCTCCTTGTTTGTCCCTAATTCCTTCTTTCCTGCAGCTCCTCTTGGGACGCCTCCACGGTGCTGCAGGTGTGTTGGCTCGTGGTGCCTCTTCAGTGTTTCAGAAGAAGAAATGTGGAGGTCTCCAATGTCTTTAGCTCATACGCTGCTGTTTTTTTGTACTTTGAAAAAACTGTTTCCTTCATGGCGAGTATAAGTTTGTTAAAGGAACAGTCCACCGTTTTTACCTACTGAGACATGTTCTTATCTGAGCTCAGACGAGTTGATACGTACCTGTCTGGTCTTTGTGCCCGTGGAAGAGCTTGGTCGCTTCCAACTTCCCCCCCGTTTGGAGCTATAGGAATACACTGGGAGAGGCCAAATGCCAACAACATCTTTGCTCGTTTTGCGTGACTGAGGACATGCACATAGACCAGACAGGTACGTATCAACTCATCTAAGCTCAGTTAAGAACATATCTCAGTATGGAAACACGGTGGCCTGTTCCTTTAAGTGTGCCATCACGGCTTACGCTTCCGGGTCCTAGCAGACCGGCAAATATGCGAGAAAAAACTCTTAAAGAGGGGGTATTATGCTTTTTTCAGTCCCATAGCACCAGTCTATATCACACTACAATGATGACCAAACCTTCTGTTGGTCTGTAAATGCAGTAAATTAGAATAACTGCCTTGTATAAAATTGCTCTCTCAAAATGGCTGTAGTGAATGTCTTGAAATAGGCCTCTGTCTCTTTAAGAACCTCTGAGCCTTTCCGACACGCCCCCTCCACACGCTGTCTGTGGCATCAGTGGGGAGGGGGTTCTGCTGAGGAGCAGTGGTTGGTTACTCGGCTGGTGACGAAAGCTCGGAGGCGTCTCCAGGAGGTGGGGGCGTTCCTAGGAGGACTCAGGCAAAGCTATCCCTAAAATGGCCGCCATCAGAGTTTTTACAGATTACTCAAAAATACGTGAATGTGCCAAGGCAACAGTTCAGGCATGTTTTTAATGAGGGAATGACATAATAACATGATGGAAAGCTTGAAAAAGTCGATTTTGCATAATACCCCCCCCCTTTAAAAACAACCATCAATAATTGTGAAACTCAACAGAGAGTTACTGAACATACTTATTTATCAGGCCCATTAGCCAAAAATGCTGAACCTACGGCTAAAAAGGTCATATAAAGTCACTACTTCCAGGGTTAGCGTAGCTGCTGCGCTGTTAGCATTTATCTCTGCTAACCCGGATGTTGTGATTCTGGTAAATATTACTTTTATAGCAGTAGGTTCAGCATTTTTGGCTGATGGGCCTGATAAATAAGTATGTTCAGTAACTCTCTGTTGAGTTTCACAAATATTGATTGTGGTATTAAAGAGGTTTTCTCTTATCTGCCGGTCTATGCGAACCTGGAAGTAGAGCTGTGACGTCACCACTTAACAATAGACTCTCTGCAGTAAAAATCCACTGAACTTCCCAAAAACACAGCAAAGACGTTCAAAGAAAAAACAACGTTCCTAAAGGTTAGTCTTTAGCCGCTGCTGTCTCCAAGCCTGGAAAGTAAGACTCCACATCAGCTTGATTTCTACAGCGCAACATACGCAAGCAAACAGGAAGCAGCAAAGGGAAGTCAGCGGCGTTCAAAACACACATTTGCATTTTTTTTTCTCACTGTCTGACATGAAACCAATAATAAAGTTTGTCCACAAGAGGTCAGTGTGCAAAGAGAATGAAACCGCTCTGAGACGTCCAACCTTACCAGCCAGAAAAGCCTTGAAGTGTTACAAGGTCCTCACCTGCTATTGTGTTGCAGGGATCTAAAAAGCATTATGACCAGATTCTACATCACTGGCTAGTACTCAAGTGAAATAAAGGGAACTCATTTTTGTATTTTTTACATTGTCAAAAGTGGTGTTGAGCTCTGCCAGGCCAGCAGGCGGCAGCACTGCATTCCACCAAATGTCCCAACAGCATTTGGTTTATCACTTTTGATTGTTTATTTGCTTTTTTCAATTTATTCAGGGTAAACTGCCACAATTTATGATTTGGAATCGTAATAATGTCATGTGTTGTGACAGAAGCAGATTGTCAAAGAGACTAGATGCAAGTTGGTTATTTCATGCTGACTACTGCCACCTCAGGTCACACGTGTAACTGCAGTCTCTATATTAAAGGGATATTTCAGGATTTTTTGACATAGGGCCTCATTTCCTAGTCTCGCCAACCAGACTCCGCTTCTTTACAGAAAAGGGTCTGGCAACACTCCACTGCGCGCTTTCAAAGGAAGTGACGCAGCGATATGGAGCCTATACCGACCAATCAGAGCAGCTCCCTGAACGGACGTCGCGTTGTTGCGCCTTTGTTTTGTAGTTTTTCAACACAAACCACTTCCCGTAATGCTCCCGTATGCTTGTATTCTTACGTTTTTCTGACATAAACAACAGAAGTCATTTCCTGAACTCCGTGTGGCAGGAGCGCCATTGTTAATGTCCCAATGACAACAACTTTCTTGTCACTGTTTCTGTCGTCACATCCGCTATGTTCTCATTGGCTGCTCTGCGCTTCGGTTGTCCCACATTAGTCCCGCCTCCAGCAGTAGCTTTTCTACGACAGGGTCGCCAGACTAGTCTCCTGTTTATTAATTAATAAACATCGGAGATTAGTCTGGATGCCAGGCTACTCATTTCCTAGTTATCCAGAGTGTTGCTGATTTCTGTAGATATTTTTTTTTGTAATTCATGCAGTTCTTATATTTGAAGAGTTTCGTGGTGCTAGGCTAGTGCAAGGCTAGTGCATTTCTATGGTATCAGCTAGCCTGCATTAAAAACAGTCTGACCCGCTCCACAGAGCACCTGAGGCAAATCACTTATAACACCAGACTAACCATATAAATGTCTGTGTCCATAGAATAATTTGAACCATTTTGCATTTAAAAGACCTTATATTTGAGCAGCATCAGCTTCGTGGTTGTATAAGCTACGCAGCGGCGGAGGGATCTGCTAGAAAATAGTCCCTCAAAATGCGATCATTCATGTGATGCAGGTCAGTTATATATGGTTAGTCTGGTGTTATAAGTGATTTGCCTCAGGTGCTCTGTGGAGCGGGTCAGACTGTTTTTAATGCAGGCTAGCTGATACCATAGAAATGCACTAGCCTAGCGCCGCAAAACTCTTCAAATATAAGAACTGCATGAATTACAAAAATAATATCTCCAGAAATCAGCAACACTCTGGATAACTAGGAAATGAGGCCCTGTGTCAAAACATTTTTAAACTCCATATAGTCCCTTTAACCCTAGTAAAATAAAAGGAGCAGTAATAGCAGGAGGTCGCCATTCTGTATTTGACAAACTGAAGTGATTAAAAGTAGTATTAGTAGTAATAGTAATAAAAGGATATAAATAAAAAGATAGCCCAATATGAAAAGTAATTCAACTTTTACCGCTATACTGCTCCTGCCAGTCCTCGCCTGTGAGTATACAGAATGTAAATACATCAAATCACACAAAGTACTCACTCAGTTTGCGTTTCTTCATGTCCGAGCAGCAGTTTACTTTATAGAACGCAGTACTGGAAAGTCTCACCTCACTTGCACACATACACCGCAGTACTGGGAGTAGTTTCCTGTCGGTTTCTGTGAAAGTACTTCCTCACCGTTTGTGACATGCAAAAGGGATGTTGCATCAAAACTATGTATTTCTCAAACCTGAATGTGTGTGTGGTGGTACGAGATTCTATCGAAGGAAACGTACTTCAGTAAAAGTATCTTTAAAAGTGTCTGCTGACCATCATTCTGTGAAACTACCATGAAACAAGTCGGTCAAAATAGGGAAAGTGGGAGTTTGCCGGTTCCTGGTTTGAAGCAGATGAATTTTAAACCTTTGTTGACGCCGCTCGAAGATGCCGTGAGGCTTTAACGTTATTAAAGGAGGTCTTAAAAAGTCTTGTGATTACAGATTGTACCAACACGTTACATTGTACTAAATTTGGGCGGTAATGCTTCAAGGCTAGTGTCAAATAAAGTGAGACTTAAAACCAATTTAAAGGAAAAGGCCAGCGTTCTTACTGAGATATGTTCTGACCTTAGCTTAGACGAGTTGGCGAGACGAAATGGAACAGATTTTTTGTGTGTGTGTGTGTGTTCTTGTACTTTGTGAGGACCAGTTTGCGTTTTTCACCAACAGAGTGAGGACATTTTTGTAAAGTGAGGACATTTTGAAGGACCGTTTGAGGATCAAGAAGTAGTTTTAGGGTTAGGGTTAGAATTGGGTTTAGGTTAGGGTTAGGGTTCGGGGACATTAAAAAAAAAATGCATTTTAGCATTTCATGCTGCTTATTTGGCATAAAATGTACATAAAGTTTGTACCACTGCTTATGTAATTTTATGCATGTTTAAAATGTTTCCGTGATGAGGTTTGAGCAGGAGAATAATGTGGTAGAAACCTAAAGACACACAGGATGTCTCTGCTCAGCAAACAGGTCATGGACTTCATGCACCACATGTGTTTGCACATTCTGCATGTTTCTATTTGTGCAGTTTAGTTTATTCATTTTAATTGAGCAAGACCATGTGACATAATGAAAAGTTATTTTGTGCCAGACTTCCATCTGCAGACAGACAATTACAAAACACTGGACAAATAGAATAAACAACACAGTTCATAATATTTACAGACAGTGCTATTATACATTTTATTTAAAAAGTACATTCACAAAAAGTACATACTATTTGTTTCTTAAATCAGTGTTTGAATGGATGGAAATGAACGTTAACTTTCACTCTGTCTTTTAGAAAAAATCACTCTTTCAATTCTTTGATCATAATAGATAATATACAAGATGTAGCAGTGCAGTTTTTATTTCATGTTAAACAGTTTTTCTGCGATACCACAGGATATAGCTTTTTCTTAGACTTTGTAACTTTCCACCAGTTCATGAAAAACGACACACAACTCTGGTCTATAGAATTTGGAACAGAAACCCTGTTCCCGCTGAACCGCCTTTTCTGAAACAGAGCTGGCGTGTGAGAAAGTTGGATTGATTTTGGGACATGATTGGGAAACTTCCTGTTTCATTTCTCTTTCTCTGGGTGTGTCTCTGAGAGAACAGCCTCACGCAGCAGATCAGGCTCTGTGTCGTAAATACATCATACTGTAAACACATGAACAAACTGTAAACACATGAACATACTGGAAACACATGAACAAACTGTAAACACATGAACATACTGGAAACACATGAACAAACTGTAAACACATGAACATACTGTAAACACATGAACAAACTGTAAACACATGAACATACTGTAAACACATGAACAAACTGTAAACACATGAACATACTGGAAACACATGAACAAACTGTAAACACATGAACATACTGGAAACACATGAACAAACTGTAAACACATGAACATACTGTAAACACATGAACAAACTGTAAACACATGAACATACTGTAAACACATGAATAAACTGTAAACACATGAATAAACTGTAAACACATGAACAAACTGTAAACACGTGAACAAACTGTAAACACATAAACATACTGTAAACACGTGAACAAACTGTAAACACATAAACATACTGTAAACACATGAACAAACTGGAAACACGTGAACAAACTGTAAACACATAAACATACTGGAAACACGTGAACATACTGTAAACACATGAACATACTGTAAACACATAAACATACTGGAAACACGTGAACATACTGTAAACACATAAACATACTGGAAACACGTGAACATACTGTAAACACATGAACAAACTGTAAACACATGAACAAACTAACAGCGGCAGAGGAGAGTTTTTCAATATACAAATATACTTTGATTTGACTTTCAAAACGTCACAGTTGGATATTATTAAGAACATGACCTTTGGAGGAAATATTTTATACTTTTTATGCTACTTATGTCTTTAAGGCAGGAAAAAGTAGATATGTCTGTGAAACTTTCGCTATACATTAGTGATATCTGTTCTGTTTTCATATAAAAATAAGGCCTTTTCTGCATAGAGACGGACAGAATAATGGACAGAGCCAGGTTTCAGTCAGTGTTTGGTAAAGGGATAGTTTGGTCTTTTTTTTTTTACTCTGAAATAACTAGAATAACTAGCTGGGACGGATTTATCAAATTATGGAGACTGGGACTGGAAACAGGGAGCACAAAACACATACTGATGAAATGAAGCTGACTCATTTATATAAATGTGTTGTTATACAGTACCTCTCGAAAGTACTAGTACACCGTGAACTTTTGCACATCATGTTTACAACCATAAACATAAAGATACTATTATGATTTTTTTACTGAACGCAACAGACAACTGTGAAGTGAAAGCAAAATGATTATATGATGTGATTTTTCCCTCTATGTTTAACACCTTTTTTTGCTAAAACATAGTTAAGACAATTATATTTAAGATTTTGCTAAAGATGGTACCCAGTTTTCTTTAGTTGTATGTGTCACGGCTCACTCTAACCCAGAAGGACGACGAAGCAGGTAAGTATTTAACAGATTTATTTTGGTAACTTTACAGGTGGAGCAGGAGGAACCAGGCATGTAGGTATATGGATAAGATGGCAGGCAGGCAGGTTAGTTGGCTGCTGGCACCTGAGCACAAAAAATAAGTTACAAAAGATACAGATTTCACAAAGAAGGAGCCAAGCGTACTAACTGGATAGTATAGACAACGAACTGGCGAGGAGTGGCTGAAGAACCAGGCTTCTTATACTGCAGGTTGATGAGGATGGATGAGTATCAGGTCTGCCAGCAGCCAAACAAGGGAAAGCCACGCCCAGGTAGGAGGAAACAAACACACACACACAGAAGGGAGGGGGAGAGTCAAGATGTGGATCCTGACAGTATGATGTTTATAGATACAGATGGCATTGCGTCATAGAAGGGGGCGTGGCTTCGCCGAGGGATAAAATAGAATCTTCTGGGAAACACAGTTTTTCACACTTTTTAGCCATTTTCTGATGAAATATGAACCTACTTATTACATACAAATAAAGTCAAGTGTAAATCGGCTCAATACGGATATTTATTCACAACAGATTGTTCTGTAGAAGTGAAAAAAACGGCAGTCGTCGTTAGCGCCAGCTAGCCTTAGCATTAGCACGATTCTAACATGTAGCATCATGTTAGCATGATGCTACATGTTAGCATCGTGCTAATCCTTTAATGACGCAATAGATACAGACGGCATCTCATCATAGAAGGGGGCGTGGCTTCGCCGAGGGGGAAAATAGAATCTTTAGAGAAACACAATTTTCCACTCTTTTTAGCTGTAGCTTTCTGTATTTATGGGCTGTTGAACCACTTTGCTCCCCCCCATGTCTTTGTATCTTTATTTAGTAGAAAACTACATTCATAATTCAGCAATTGTTGAAGTAGTTTTGGAATAATTAGAGATTTTTCTCATTTGTTTTCCCCCTTAACCGTTTTCAAACATGACCATATATGGGCGACTCCAGAGATGCTGTCTGTATCTATAGTTTCACTTCCTTATTGAACACCGACGTGACAAAGTGACAAAGAAGAAGGTAAACAATTTTAAACTGTTGCCGTGCCAACCATGCTAAGTCAAAGGGAAATGAGTGAGTCAAACTGCTATGGAGTGTCACCTTCTTCTTTGTCACTTCCTGTCAGCAGCTTAAAAATTCAAATCACATTTCTTCATTAAAATTGCTGCTTCACTGAAACAAAATTATAACATGCAACGGATGAACTTGCAACTGATGTCATCCTTCTAAATAAATCATATTTTAATAGCATTAAAACCTGTTATATGCACTTTAAACACATCTTAGTTCATTTTGTTTCAGGTCTGAGGAGAGGCGAGGTATGTCCACCCATGAAAACATCCATCATCAAACAACCAGAGGCTTGAATTCATGTTTTTCCTTAGGCTGGTGGTCATACCGCCTTTGCGATGCCCAATCCCGTCAGACCTTGGAATCTAAGCAGGGAAGGCCTGGTCGGTGCTTGGATGGGAGACCGTTTGGTAACACCAGGAAGCCTAGCGAATGGAGTGAGTGGGTGAGTGTTGGTGGTGGTCGGAGGGGCCGATGGCGCAGACTGGTTGCCTCGCTTCCGTCAGTCTACCCCAGGGCAGCTGTGGCTACAATAGTAGCTTACCACCACCGAGTATGGAGTGAACGAATAGTGCAATGTAAAGCGTCTTTGAGTGTCCAGAAAAGCGCTATATAAAACCAATGCATTATTATTATTATTATTATTAGGCTGGATACTGTATGCGGTTAAACATGCGTCTTCTGTGTCTTCTTTTGCACGAACAAATCACAACAACAAAGACTGCAGCCCAAAGGACGAGGACAGGGACAATGATGGGGATGTGCGTTCTCACTGTTGAATAAAGACAAAATTGCACGATGAAACGTTTTATGAAGCAAAGGCCCAATAAACGATATACAGTGCCTCTCGTAAGTATTCATACACCTTGAACTTTTGCACATTTTGTCATGTTTACAACCCTAAACATAAAGATTTTATTTAGATTTTTTTACTGAACGTTCACACACAAGTAACAGACAGCTGTGAAGTGAAAGCTAAATGATACATGATTCTGTTATTTTTCAAAAAATAGAAAAGTGAAAAGTGGGGCTTGCATAAGTATTCATACAGCATGCATGAATACTTTGTGGAACCCCCTTTTACTGTAATAACAGCAGAAAGTCTTTTGGGGTTTGACTCTACAAGATTTGCACATGTAGAGACTGACATTTTAGCCCATTCATCTTTAAAAAACAACTCAAGCTCTGTCACATTAGAAGGAGAACGTTTGTGAACAGCAGCTTTCAGGTCTTTCCACAGATTTTCAATAGGATTTAGGTCAGGACTTTGACTGGGCCATTCTAACACATTAATATGTTTTTATTGAACCATTCCATTGTAGATTTATCTTTGTGTTTAGGGTCATTGTCCTGCTGAAGGTGAATCTCCGCCCCAGCCTCAGTTCTCCTGCTGACTCCAGCAGGTTTTCCTCCAAAATGTCTCTGTATTTGGCTCCATCCGTCTTCACAACTATTCTTACAGTCTCCCCAGTCCCCGCTGCGGAAAAGCAGCCCCACAGCATGATGCTCCCCCCCGTATATCTGACACTGGGGATGGTGCACTCAGGACGATGAGCAGTGTCAGGTTTGCTCCATACATAACGTTTTGCATTTGGGCCAAAAAGTTCAATTTTTCTCTCATCTGACCAAAGCTCCTTCTTCCACATGGAGCTGTGTCCTCCATATAACTTCAGCAAACTTCAAACAGGATTTCTTATGGCCTCCTTTCAATAATGGCTTTCTTCTTCCACTCGTCCATGAAGGCCAGATTTGTGTAGATACGACTTATAGTTGTCCCATGTACAGATTCCCCCAGCTCAGCAGCAGCACTTCACAGCTCCTCCAGAGTTATCTTGGGGCACTTGGTTGTATATCTTACCAGTGTCCTCCTTGTTCGGTCTGATATTTTAGGTGAACGACCACACCTTGGTAAGTTGGCAGTGGTGCTTTACTCTTTCCATTTCTGAATGATGGATTGAACAGTTGCTCCAGGAGATGTTTAAATCTTGGGAAATCTTTGTATAACTTAAGGCTGCTTTAAACTTCTCCACAGCTTTATCCCTGACCTCTCTGGTGCTCCTTGACCTTTAGTGACCAATACACTCCGACCACAGCTCTGAGGGCCTAAAAGAACAGCTGAAATTATACTGAAAGTAGATTACACACAGGTGCCTCTATTTAACCGTTAGGGTGAGGTGTGAACATTCTGGAGTCATTAGGAATGTTATAAAGGCAATTTAATGCACTCAGAAAATGCTGTATGAATACTTATGCAAGCCCCACTTTTCACTTTTCTATTTTTTGAAAAATAACAGAATCAGTTACTTGTGTGTGAACGTTCAGTAAAAAAATCTAAATAAAATCTTTATGTTTAGGGATGTAAACATGACAAAATGTGCAAAAGTTCAAGGTGTATGAATACTTCGAGAGGCACTGTACTGTAAGTGTTTCTCTCTCACCGTTGGTGCTGATCTTGTCCCGCTGCAGTTTGGTGATGAGGTCGCCCTTCACTCCGGACAGTTGGAACACACAGCTGAACTTGTCCCAGTCCTCAGCGGGGGCAGAGGACAGGTCCAGGTCCACAAAGCTCTGGAAGGTGCCGTCTCCGTTAGGCAGGATCTCCCCGATGTCCTCCAGCTCCTCTCCGTCTTTAGTCCAGAACAGCATGGCTCTGTCGGGGTAGAAGCCTGTGGCGTGGCAGGTCACTGGGGACGAGGGCGACTTCTGCAGCAGAGACACCTCAGGGAGAACTGGACAGGAGATAAACAGATGATAATACTCGTACAAACGGTCTTAGGTTGTTGGAGGGCACTGTGGCGTAACGGTGAGCGCTCGAAGCTCAACCAGGATTGTCCCACTGAGCATAAATTATTTTTCACAGATAAGTTCCACCTAGGCCAGGAATCGAACCCAGGACCCAGGAGTGCACAGTTCTTATTCCTAAAAAGAGAAACTTAATGATAAGATCCTTACCTTCCTTCAGAGAGCTTTGTCCAAAGCGTAAGATTTTCTTCAGAGTTTCAGGACACACATGGGTAAGGAAGTGTTTATAACGTTCTGCAGCTCTTTGTTTATCCCAAAGACGTTTTATGGGAAGGGCCTCCGTTTGAACCGCGACCCATGTGTCTGTGCTTAGGTCCAGAAATATCAAGTCGTTTCCATCGAACCCAAACTCAGCAAATCCATGTTTCTCATCAGTCTCATCGTCCCATTCACAGCCGTACCTTTTCTGATTAGTGTGGATACCTGAGGAGAAACCACATTCGTGTTATTCATTTGAACTGAGCTCATTGAAACTGTCACAGACAGAAAACTGCCCTGGGCTCACTCTGGGTGTCGGAACTATTTCAACAATCACTGCTCCAGATCATGTAAAAGCTTGTGGCACCACAGGTGATATTCATCTTTGTTATGTTATGGAGTGACTCACATTGGATGTTACGGATGGGGATTTTCAGCCCCGTGGCACTCCCTTTATTTCTGTTCAGCATATCTGTTTTGTTTTAATATATGCAAAACCGCTTGGCGAGGCCCGCCGTATGATTGGTCCGCTCCTGTTCCGCCGGCTCGTCACGGATTGGACAACCGACACCACGGCGGACCAATCCACAGACCAGGCTCGTCAACCGGCTTGCCAATCGGAATCAGCACCTGGAAGGCCACTCCCGATAAAGCAATGGACTTTCGCCTTGTTCGAGGCGGCTGGGAGTTGAGCAACCCAGTTCGCCTTAGCGTTGTTATGTTCTGTCACTATGGCTAGCCGAAATTTGTTAGTGACTTGTTTGTTTCAGTTCAGACGCTTCGTTTAGTATTAGTTCCTTAAGTTGTGTTGTTTGTTTTAGGAACTAATTTGAATATTTGTTTGAATCTTTGTGGGCTAAATTTTCTAAGTAGTTCTTATTTTGTTCGTTTTCATCTTTTGGTTTTCGTTAGTGTTATTTTTGTTTTACCCGTTGAGCCTCCTTTTGTTCCCTTTTTCCTTTGTTTTTGTAAGAATAAAATCCGCAGTTTTAGTTTTCAATCGACTGGGTTCCGTCCTTTGTTCCCTAGACCATAGAGGGCGTCACACTGGAATTCTTTATACTTTATTCTTTTATTTTGGATAGCCCCTTGAGATGTGCCATCTCATTTTCGAGGGGATCCTTTCAATCACTGATTGAAAATAATTAAAGCCACACATGCACAGGGCATGACAGCACACGACAACACATGACAACACATGACAACACAACACATGTAAAAAGAAAGATAATACAAAAACAAGACCAAACTCAACAAGACAACAAGTATGCTCCCCCATAAGACCCACCGCCTCCCCAAAATATGCATTACATGGATTACATGGATTACATTGACAAAAATAAAGAAATCTAATTCTAATTCTAATGGGCCTATAATTTACATCATTACAATCAGAGAAGTGAAGAGAAGTCCTCTAGAAACAGGTACATGGTGTCTTTAAATATAAAAATAGTGCCCGTCTAAAGAAATGTATAGATGTGATAGATTTCAGTGACAGTGGGAGGTTATTCCAGTCCGTGGGTGCTTTATGACAAAATGCTCTACGCCCAGTTTCCCGATGAGTTCTTGGTGTGTCAAAAAATGGATGTAACAAGTGTGGTATGGGACAGGCTGATGTGTGTCTGACAAAGTGTTGTTGGAGATATGGGGGACATTTGTTGGTATAATTAATACAATTAAAAATACACATATACCAGTGATACAATCTTCTTTCTCTAGGTTGAAGCCAGTCCAATTTTTCATAGAGCGTGCAGTGATAAATGGATACCTTAAAACAAATCTACATATGGAATTCAGTGAGAGATCTAGAGCTTTGAGAGAAGTAATACTGGAAGTGTGGTAAACAATATCAGAATAATCAATAAGTGGTAAGAGGAGTTGCTGTGGAATACGCTTTCTTGTATCAAATGTGAAGCAGTCAATTGAACGGTATAACTGACACAAACATTGTTTAACTTTCTTGACTGTGGCTTCAATATGGGCATTGAATGATAGCTCAGTATCTAACCACAGGCCCATGTACTTAAATGTATTTACATTTACAAGAGATCTTCCATCATTCATAGAAATGTGTATTTCACTAGTATTAACTTTAGATAGTCTCAGCTTAAACAACATTGTACATGTTTTTTTCTCATTAAGAATAAGATTGTGCTCTCTGAGCCATTTCTGAACAATGGTGAAATCTGATTGTAATGCATTTTGTACCTGGTCCTTGTGGGTATGCGATGCATATAGGACTGTATCGTAAGCATAGAGATGGACATTACATGATGAGCAAATGCGGGGCAAATCATTAATATAAATAGAAAAAAGCAGTGGCCCTAGTGCAGAGCCTTGGGGCAGACCTTTCCCTATAATTGTGCTAGTGGAGCATGTATTTTGAGATGCAACGAATTGTCGCCTACCATGCAGATATGCGTTAAACCATTGAATACAGTTTATCTAGCAATAAATAATGATCGACTGTGTCGAATGCTTTCGAGAAATCTATAAATATGGCTCCAGTATACTTTTCTTCATCAAATGCTGTATATACATCATTTGTGAAGTTGAGAAGAGCTGTAGTCGTAGAATGATTAGGTCGGAATCCAGATTGTGCTGATGTTAAGATACCACGTTCTTCAATAAATTTGCATAATTGTGTAAAGATTAATTTCTCAAATATTTTTTGAACTGTACATATAATAGAAATAGGTCTGTAGTTATTTAAGTCATGTGATTTTCCACCCTTGAAATCAGGCGTCACCCTTGCCAGCTTCCAAATAGGTGGAAGTTTGTTTGTATTTATAGATAAATTATATAATTCTGTCAGGGGGAACATAAGGATATGTGATGCATATTTTATAAACTTGGATTCCATTCCATCAGGTCCGGCACTAGTACTCGACTTTAATTTTCCTGTGGTTAGATAAAAACATCTCTTGGAGAAATCGGTTTAAAAGAGAAAAGATTTTGGGGTAGGGGTTTTTTGAAAGTTGCATATGAATATGGGGTCACATTAGCTTGAGAAACTGCAGCAAAATGTTCATTAAGAGTTTGTGATATTATTGTGGGGTCCTGTGTAGCTTCAATATTAATGTTCAATTGATTAATCTGCCCTTTTTTGTTACGGTTAAGTAAAGTGTTAAGTTTATTCCAGAATTGTCTTGGATTCTTAAACTCTCTATTTAAGCTGTTTTTAAAATATTCTGACTTTGCATTCCTTGTTTTTCTTTTACCACTATTACGTAATTGTCTGTATATTTCCCAATCGCTTTGGCTTCTAGTGAGGCGGAATTTAGCCTAAGCAGCATCTCTTTGCTTAAACAGAGAACTCAGTTCTGAGTTAATCCAGGGAAGATGAGTGGAGCGTGCTTATTAATTATTTATTTAATTAATTAATTAAATTAATTTAGTTGCTTTTGCACCTGACAGCTCAACACAATTTCTCTAAGAGTAAAAGGTCATTTTCACTGTCAAGTGGAAGAGTTATTTATTTGAGGACAGAACAGTGTTCCATGTATTTAGAGAATGTATATCTGGTGCTGACAGCCAAATTCAGGGAGTTTTCAATTTCCCATGAGAATTTATGCAGTATGACAATAATTTGATAGTTAAACACTGAAACATCTGTTACAGCAGAGGTCAGTGGTTCTCAACTTGGGGATGGAGACCCAAAAGTGGGTCGCGGGACCATTTTCTCTGGATTGCGAAAGTAAAAAAGTACAGAAATGCAGCTTTTTAGGTTCATAACAGTGTTTCAGTGAGGCACGGAAAAGCTGTAAAAGACATTCAAAATAACCACAATGTTTGACTTTTTTTTTTACTGCAGAATTTAGTCAAAAATATTCAACTGTTGCCTGTTCTTGAATATGCTTTTAAATGAAGACATTTGACAATCTTAAGTTTATTTTATTATTGTTGAAAAAATAATAATCACGATTATTTTTGTCATAATTGAAATCACGATTATTCACACGATTATTTGTTGCCTTTACAAAAAAGTCTTTATTTTATTTATATATTTATTAATAAAAAAACGATGCTGAGTATTTTCTGTTTTCTGAACAGTCATAAAAGTACAAGTTTGCCTCGATTAAGGAGAGGTCTCTGTTTCACACCTGCCCCCTGCTGGCCAGCCCTCACACCTGCACAAGCAAACTGATGACATGATCACACAGCGCTGTTTACATGAGCCATGGCACGTGAAATGCGAAGGGAAAAAAATCCCAGCGCAATGAAATAAGTCTGCTTTGCAAAAATAAATAAAAAAATAAAATAAAAAAAAGTTTAAAAAAATAATCGAATTTCGATTAATTGCACAGCCCTAGTGTAAACTAGGATTAAACCAAGACTAAACGTTTCAATTTGCTCCCATATATAACAATTTGTCTCTTGGAAAAGGTTGCGGACCTCTGGATTAGGCAAATCGGGGCACAAATATGATTTATTTGTTAAAATAATGTCCAACAGAAGGGAAATAAATAACGTTCCATAATCCATGACATGACCAAATGGTACAAACACTGTCGGCAAAAGAAATGTTTTTTTACCTTCACCTCGGCCTGAGCCTTCAGCGCTTCTCACCACACAAACTAATTCTGTGTTTTCCAGATAAATGACACAAACCTCTGATTTCATTGAACCGCCGTAGTAGAGTGTCAGTTTCCATGTAGGCTGTCAGGTCATTTTGAAGGCACCGTTGAGTCTCTCTCTCCCAGTACTCAGGGTCATCAGCTGTCATTCCTGTCATCCAGCGCTGTGTTGGCTCTGCTCTCTTTGTAGAACTGTCACAGCGACTTATCTGAACACCATCCACCAAAGTAATGGCAGTAAACTCCGGGAAGGTCGGGACACCAGCTAAAAACACCTCTAACATCGTCAGAGAGTGGACAACTGCAAAAACAAACAGATGGAAGAGAGGGTTAAAACAGGACATATATTGCTTATCAACAATTGACAAAATTGCACTTACATTTAGTTGACTAAAGGTTAATTTAGTCAACTTTGCATTTATGATACTCATTATAATCACATTTAATCATGATCTCTGCTTCATATTTCTTCTCCCACATGAACAAAGCTCAGAGCTGTTCTTTTGATAAATGATCTGAGGCTCTTTCAGACTGTCACTGGAAGTTCGGATGATTTTAGTCTTGTTTCATTTTTATTTAGTCAGATTTGAGTCGACGGGACATGTATATGGATATCGGGACATTTTAGTCACAGTTGTACTTTCATAAACAACTTTTGGTCTCTTAACCTTGAATCAAAATCCCTAATCTTCACAAAAACATGTAATGTGATCTAATGTTTCCCCATAGATTTATTTGGGAAATTGTGATCTCAAGAGCCATTTTCTCAAAAATCTCATTGGTGAGACAACATCTGCAGACTCCACACTTTCCAACCTTGGACTGAACAATCTTTTGAAGTTTTTTTTTATATATCTAATTTCAAGACTGATTTATTGAGTTTTGAATTTCAAAAAAACAAGGTGAAATATAATTATTTACACATTTTTCTAACAATATTATTATTTTACGTTTTGCTTTTAAGTTCTAAAATCCATCTGAAGAAGTGAACACAATAAAAAATATTAGTTTAAACCTGGCTCCATCCATTATTTAGATTTTGTTACCAAATGAGAAAGCATTTTAGGCATAAAAGGCCTAACACAGTGCACCCTTTCCAATTGCTTAGATTTCTGCCTAAATTGGTCATGAAATGTGGTCTAATCTTTATTAACATCACAAGTATCACAAGAAAGAACATTGATCATTGGCCATAACATACAAACATTTACCGGACAGGGAGGGATAAGTAAGTGAACCCTTAGATTCAGTGCTCTCCTTTTGCAGCAATAACTTCATCCAGATGTTTTCTGTAGTTGCAGATTAGACGCTCACAACGATCGGGATGAATCTTGGTCTTTAGGAAGAGCGCTCTCCCACATGTTGTAACATATATAAAGGGACAACCAGTGGAGTGTGTGGAGTCCTACAAGTATCTTGGAACAATTATAGATTGCAAACTGAATTTTAATGAAATCTGTGCTGCTGTTTGTAAAAAAGGGTCACCAGCGACTGTATTGTCTTCGGAAACGTTCCTTCTTTCATGTAGATAAAACTGTGATTACACTTTTTTATCGGGCGTTCATGGAAGCGACCCGAGCTTTTTGCCTGGTCGCCTGGTACGGGAGCTCTTCTGTTAGAAACAAAAACGCCTTGAATCAGCTGGTCAAGTGGTCAAGTAAAGTCCTCGGCCTCAGACCAGTTTGGACTTTCTGCATGACAGACAGTTAGAGAGGACGGCACGAAGCATCGTAAAAGACACAGAGCATCCTTTGCACTCAGGGTTTCGATGCTTCCGTCTGGGCGTCGGTTTTTGATGCCAATGAGCCACACAAACCGTTTTAAGAAAAGCTTTGTTCCCGCTGCCCTTTCCTTTATGAACAAGTCGGGATCAAATCGCCCCTGACACGGGTTTTTTATCTTTGTTACTGTCAAGTGGCTTAAACTTCAGTTGTTTCTGTACCAAAGGCACATCCTGTTAGTATGTGGAGCACTTACAAGCTTTATATTTAAATATGTGTGATGTTTTATGTATGTATAATGTGTTTTAATGTGTCGACTAGTTCTCAGAATTGCAAGACGAATTTACCCACGGGTATAAATAAATTAACCTACCTACCTACCTATTCCTCTTTACAAAACTGTTCGGCAGACTCCTGGGCTGCCTGGTGTGAATGGTTTTCTTGAGGTCATGTCACAGCATCTCATTTAGGTTTAGGTCAGAACGTGTATTTTATTCTTCTGAAAACATTCTGAAGTGGATTTGCTTTTGTCTTGTTGCAGCTCCATCCTCTGTTGAGTCTCAGCTGTTGGACAGACAGCCTCAAGCTTTTCTGCAAAATATCTTCATAAACTTGTGAATTCATTTTTCCATTGATGATAGCAGAGGCAACAAAACAGCCCCACACCATGATGCTCCTGCTCCAGACTCCACAGTGGAGATAGGGTTTTGATGTTGGTGCTGTACAATTTTTCCTCCACACATGATCTTATGTGTTCCTCCCAAACTATCCACAGAATATTTTGGCAGTTTTGGCAGCTGTGGAGCATCCAATTGCTCTTTCAGAAACTTCAAACGTGCCGACATGTTTTCTTTTTTTGACAGCAGTGGCTTCCTGTGGTGAGGTGTGGGTAAGATTTGGTTTGTGGTGGATCTGGTTGAACGTGCGGATTGAGAGCTGGGTCTTGGGACCCGAGCAGACAGTGAGGCCGTTGGGCAGTTGTTGAGCAGCTGGAAAGAGAGCTTGATCCCATGGCTCTGGAAAGTCAAAGCCCCAGACTGTGATAAAGCCATGCAATGGTGAGTCCAACGAGGGAGAGTCTAGCCACAGGCTCCAGTATTTCCTTAGTAGTGAGTGTCCAAACTGGGAGACAATAGGACAGGGTGGAGAGTATGATGGCATGCAGGTATGTCCTTGAAACGGGTAATGACAAGCACTCTAGGGTTCTTTTCTACCTCATTGAGTATTCTGCGCTGTGCTCTGGAGTCATCTTTACAGACGGCCACCACTTGGAAGTGAAGCAACAGTGAAGCCAAACTAATGTAAAGGACAAATTCAAGACTTTTAGAGATGGTTCTGTAGCCTTTTTCACCTTTATACAAATCAACAATTCTTGATAGTAGACATCCTCAGACAGCTCTTTTGACTCAGCTGTCTGAGGACCTATGACCAAAACATTTTGGGTGAGGCATGGTGCACATCAGACAATGCCTCTCAACAAGGGTTAATTCTGATACAGACTCTAAACGTCTGCAGAAATGTGTCTTATCAGCTCTAGGAGAATCTTCAGCCAGGAGGTTCGCTTACATTTTCCTCCCTGTTCAATGTTGACATGTGATGGCCAATAAAAATATGATAAAATGTAAATGGCTGGTATTAGTTTAAGCAGACACTGTTTACTCATAATTAATGATTAATGATTTTAAAAAAAGACCAGACCACATTTTATGAGCAATCTATGCAGAAATGTGAGAAAATCCAAACGGCGTACTCACTGTTTCCTCCCACTGTATTCAAATGAAAACATAAAATGGTAGAAAATGTACAACACGTTTTTATCTCATAATAACCTACAGCAGTAGTTTCAAACTAATATCTCAACATTTAAAAAAAGTTTCCCTATTCACCTGCAGCGTCTCGCCTCAACAGGTTTTACAGCTTACACTGAGGCAGCCACTGCAACGCCTCCATTCATTATATGAGTTAGTTGTAGAATATATTTAGTAAATGAGATAGATATGTTAATTTTGTTGTTAGTAAAATACAGAATATAACCTTCTTTCTTAGCAGTCTGTTTACGCATTTCATTTGAAAAACAAACATTAAAAACACCACTGCCACTCACATCCACTTGTGTTTGTTATAAATATCCCCATACAAAATACCACAGTGACGACTTTCATGCCGAACAATGCATAAAACAAAAAAATGTTTGAAAAAGTAGTGTTCCCTGGAGGATCTTCCGAAGGACTTATGTAACAATTGCACCAGGAAGCGAAAGTATTTTTCCCAGGATAGTTGGCACATCAACCAGAGAGTGAAACATCATACATATATCAACCAACCAGCTTAACCCTGAGCCTGCCCTAGACACTAACCTTAAGGACGGTGGACTGGTGCCTAGTATTTATACATCTCACGTTGGATGATGAATGTATACCGTGTACCAACTATCCGAGGAAAAATATTTTTGCCACCAGGAAGGAGTTGAAGCTCCACCTTAGGCCCAATCAGAATTCAGGACAGGTGTTGCTGTCAGGTGTAGCCAGGCAAACTAGACTCTGCCCCACAAGACATATTATTTCATTTCATCAGGCAACCAGGTGATTTTTTCCTTGGTTTGAGTTAAAAAATAATTGCCAATGGATCAAAAAAAAAAAAAAAATCTCCCATTTCAAGTAAAATAGTATTAATCATCTAATTTTACACGCCTAACCTCTTAACTCCCTTCTGTACAATAGTTATGGGATTTATGGATCATTGAGAGCCGTTGATTTATGTAGCTTACCACCATCAGCATGGAGTGAAAGCGCTTTGGGTGTGACTTGTGTCCATTGACAGTATATTTAGAATCCACTGTCAATGCTTGTGTCATATGAAAAGCGATATACAAATAAGATTCCCTTCCCCGTTGTCAGTCCGTAGACTCACAGTCTCTTTGTACAGTATTGGTCACTGTCTGTTTGTCATGATCAGTGCGAGAGACAGGCGAATTTAAAGCCACACTGCGTAGAATTTTAACAAATAACATTGAAATACAAGCATTTATTTTATGACTTTGAAAAATAAGTCAACAAACATGAGCCTTTGCTGTGAGCGGCTAATGGTGCGTTCCAGGCAACTGGTAACTGGTAAATTTACCACTTCCCACTTGGAAAAATGCCTTGGAACGCCGCTCGAACCGGTAGTTACAACTTGTAAACTCGGAAACCTGAAGACTGCTACGAGTTCGTATTCACCTTATTCCGGAGGTTCGCGTGGGCGCCGCCTTTAATTGTGCCCGCCCCTTTTCTCCTATGTGTTAACAGAAGTCCACATAAAATCCGTCACTACACGAAAACAAAGCCGTTTGAACAAACAAATGAACATTGGCCATTTTACACAAATCAATCGACTAAACATCAGATTTGAGCGGAGAATATTTTCCCTCGTTCTCAGTTTAAATGAACGGGCTTCGCGCTCGACCGGAAGTGTCTGTACAACGGAAGTGCCGAGACAACGCAAAAAGTGGCAAAAGTGGGCGTGGCGGAATAAGGTGAATACGAGATGAAGACAGTAATGGCGCCCCCCAGTGGAGCAGCGCTGCTAATGAAAACACTGTAACAAAATCACTACATCAGTGACGTGAACGTTACTTTTGGTCACAGCTTTCACCATAACGTTATGTCGCATGTTTGTAATTAGATCTGGTTTGAAGAAACGTTCATATAACGTTAGCATCGTCTGAGCTAACTGTTGTAGCATTAGCAGTTTTGTTTACATACGACTTCAATCACCTGGAACGCGCTGAAGTCGTAACTTTCAAGTGGTGAATTTACCAGTTACTAGTTGCCTGGAACGCACCACACCGGCCTCTGTCACTGACGCCTCATGGGAAATGTAGTCCTTTACACCGCTTGCTGCCAATCTACGCCTCTCTTAAAAAACTACAGCCCAGTGTCTCTCCGTCTGCGGTCCGTGCTGTGAGGTCGGTCCTCGATGGTTCCGCGCTGAAGATGTTCCCCCGCGGTCTGTGGCTCCTCTTCCCGCTGTTCGCCTCGGTCCAGGCGGTGTTTCAGAAGCTTTACTGCTCCCTGTCCGACAGCTGCGAGTGCGACTTCAGACCCAACCTCCGAGGTCAGGCTTTTACACGTTTTTATTTCCATTTAGATAAGATTGTATGTCGCTAAGGACGTGCTAGCGCGAACTATGCTAACAGACAACAAGGGGCAAAAGAACAAAATACCGCAGCCTAATGCGTTTCACAGTCAGCTTAGGTTTGGATGTTATTAGACTATTATTATTATATTATAGATTTGTCTTTAGAGTCTCATTTAAGGTTGAAACGTGTGGATGTTTTGCTATCACCCCGGAAGTCTAGTTGTTGTTGCTAACAGCTGGATAAACTTCTGACACGTCTTACTGTCAATAATATACAAACAATCAAATGTTGATGAAAAAGTTTAGTTTAAATTTATTTGTAAGTCGTGGTCACAGTGCACGTACAATAATGGATTTGTGAGTGGTATAAGTTTCCAGATAAGTTTCCAAATGATTTAGTAGACCTGAATCACCCAAATGATTAATTTTTACAGCTTGTTGACAGTAATGATTGAATTAAGTGTGACGTCACACACAAGAATAAGCTCCTTCCGGGTCCAAGAAGCAAAAACGTAACTTTATCTAAATCTCCTGCTGAAATATCAACAGATGTTAACAATAACAACTTATTTAGGATACTATATCTCAGCATTTCTCAATTTTTTTGTATATTTAAAGGGACTAGATGCAAGTTGTTTTTTATACTCACTACTGCCACCTCAGATCTTAAGCGTAACTGCAGGCTCTATGTTAAAGCGATAGTCTGGAAGTTTAAAGGTTTTACAAATATTATAAAATGTGCGAAATCAACCACATGGTCTCGCATTTTTGCATAATGCAAAATAAGTAATATATTATTTTTTGTAGAGTCCCTCCTTCCTCAGCAAATAATAAGAGTCTACTATCCTCTCACGTTGACCAATGAGACGAGCTTTTCCAGCCTGTCAGGTCCAATCAGGAGGGAGGGGGAGGAGCTTGATCCTTTACTTTTGAAAATCCTGTTCCTGCTCCTCATTTTGAATTAAGAAGGGCTTTCTGGTTAAAGAGACGAGAGATTTGATTGTTTAAATTTCTCTCCTCAGTTTGCAAACTTACAGACTATCACTTTAAGCTCGTGCATGACGGCACTTCGGACACGAGTAACACCTTTTTGAGTGACAGTGAAATAATGAACAGCACTCAAACTAAAAAGTCTCTGTCCCATAATATTTGTTATTACCATTGATCGTGCAAATTGCTATAAATGAAATAATATTGTTTTCTTTCATTGTCCCAGGCCTGGAGTGGGACCTGTACAAGAATGTGTTCGGGCAGCACTTGGCGCAGGACGCGGTGGCGCAGGAAGTGGCGCAGTTCCTTCAGAATAAAAGCCCGGAGCGGCCGCTGGTGCTGTCGTTCCACGGCGGCTCGGGGACGGGGAAGACTCTGGTCAGCTCCATGTTGGGCACATACCTGTACGGGTCAGGCATGAGCAGCCCGTACGTGCACCAGTTCGTCCCCACGCTGCACTTCCCCGACGCCCGGAGGCTGGAGCACTACAGGGTCAGTCACCGATCGATCATAGATTTGTGCTTGTGTTTAAATGATGCTGAGGTGAGCTTTGCCAACACAAGGTTTAATCACAGTGACTGAACTCGCATCAAATGAGGCTGTTCCAGCGAGTGAGTCTGGTTAGACTCGGGATCACCACCAGGGTTCATACAGATTTTCCCTTGAGGTTTTTCCATGACCTCTCCATGACCCTTAACAAAATTTCCAAGGCTCAATGCACTGTGCACCCAACTCCTGTTGTTCCTTTATTGCTTTATTTAATACCGTAAATGCTCTAATATAGGCCGGGGCCTTTATTTACTCAAGGGCATCTAGGACCAGGCCTTTATTAGAACCAGGCCACAATTAGAGACAGGCCTTTATTTCTATTTGAGCAAAACGGACGACCAGGAAAATGAAGAAAAACGAGATTTGTGTCCATTTGCACCTAAAATATTAGGTTCATTTATTAATTAACATTTCAAACCCTCTCCCAGCGGCTGGAACATTGACGCATTTTATTTTGTCGGGACAACAGGAAGTGTTTCGTTGCTGTTAGCGGAACTTTGACATCAATGTCACTGCAGGTTTCTGTTTCGTTTTTACCGCGGACCGGATTATTTGTTGTTATCTTGTGTAAAAGGCGAGTTTAGACGGAGCGTTTGTGTTTGTGATCGATCATGAGACTGACCCGAGAGAAGACGAGACGCTCGCGCTGATGGGAGGAGTTATTTTGAGGCGTGGGACTGACCTGCACACGGAGCAGCTGGACGTGCTTTGAAGACGCGATGGAGACTTTATTAAAACCCTGGAGGGTCACACAACTCTCCCCCTGTTTCCAAATATAGTCACAGGAGGTTTGAAAAGTGGCTAAATCTGTGTCAAAGTTACGCTTGGATCAGCTCCGCAGCGTCCCCCTCGGCCCGGGTTCCCGTTTGTTACTTCCTGCACATGAGTTTTCATTTACACCAGTATGAGACAAATTCCTAACATGGGGAATATTTCTACCGCTATAGTTTCTAATAAAAGCCCCGGCCTGTTTTAGAGACCGGCTTTAATTTGCCTCCGCCAGCCGCGAACCCGGCCTCTGTCGGAGACCCGGCCTCTGTTAGAGACCCGGCCGCTAATGGAATACAGGCCAGTATTAGAGAATTTACGGTATACTATATAATTTATTTCTTCAATTTCCTCATTATCTAATGTTATCTAATTTAAACACTTGCATGCAAGAGCGTAGAAAGAGGACTAGCATGATTTTTCCAGGATTCCCATAACTGTACGAACCCTGAACTACAGTCCCACAGCGGAACATACGCAAGCAAATCAGAGCAAACCAAACAGCGAAGGGCAAACAGCGGTGTTACTTATTTATTTATTGATTTATTTGGTGGGGACAGTGCATGTTAATGAACTCACCACGCCGGATTGCAGCCATTGTCCCACACTCACAATCTCAAACGCACGCTCGTTCATCCTGGCCTATTGTACATGTTTTTAGTGGTAGGGGAAACTGGAGTGCCTGGAGGAAACCTACGTAGACACGGGGAGAGCATGCAAACCCCACACGGAAAGGCCCCGTCCAGGTGGGAATCGAACCCGGGACCTTCTAGCTGTGAAGCACGAGCCCAATTAATATTAGTGGTTAAGAGTTAATATTCTAATAGGATTATGAATCACCAAACTGTGTTTTTGGTCATTTACCGTCATTTAGCTCTCATTTAGTCATAGTTTTAGTCTTATAAACAACTTTTGATTTACTTTTAATTTTAGTCAACAATACAACAACATCGGTATCAGTATTTGTGAAAAGATACGTGTGTGAAACGAGAGTCCCAAGTCAAACGCTGACTTATTTTGCGAGTGTGTTTTTTTCAAGTGACTGAGTTGAGAGCATTTTTCTGTTTAGTCTTGAACACCATGTACTGATCCCGCGTGTGTCCTGCAGAGGGCGCTGAAGGACTGGGTGCAGGGGAACCTCACGGCCTGCGCTCGCTCCGTCTTCATATTTGACGAGATGGAGAAGATGCCGCCGGGACTCCTGGACGTCCTGGAGCCGTTCCTCGGGCCTTTCCACGTGGTTTACAGCACCAACTACCGCAAAGCCATCTACGTCTTCATCAGGTAACATCATCTTCACAGCCGCTGCAGAAACACTCACTTCTTCTCATGATGTCCTACTGGCGTCTAAAGGCTTTCCCAGTTCTGCTTCGAAGCACTGCGTCTTAGCCTGTTTCAGTAACAGCTGGTCACATGACTCAAGCGTCAACTGTCTGGAAAAGTGCTTCAGCGTCGAGAAAAGCCGATATCGCCAGAAGTAAAAATGACAGAGACATCTGTTTTTTTGTACTACAGAGTGAAGTCAGGGCTTTAAAACGAGTTCTCCACAACTCCACACCTAAACAACAAAAAATACACAACTTCCTAGGCCTCAGGGGAACAGAGGAAACATTGCGATGAAGTTTCACTAAACCTCAGTGAATATGGACATGTTGCACGTCATTTTGAAGCACATAACCTGGAGAATTCAATCGCTGAGTTGGTTTTATCCTCCACAATTGTATTTCTGATCACTGCGTAAAATGCCGCGACTAGCAACATTATGCTAATGCTAACAGCATAACCAAAGCTGGGACAGAAACTATGGCTGTATCCGAATGTCCACACTATTCCCTATATAGTGACTATATAGTGGTCCCGCCATTTTGTAGGGGTGTCCGAATGTCCAGAGAGAAAAAAGTAGTGCACTCGAAATTTCCCACAATGCATCTGGAAAAGTAGTGAGCATCGATGGTCACTAAATGGGCCAATATAGACCACAATGCATTGCGAGAGTCGGAGAAGAGCCTGACAGCGACAGGTCTTTGAACTAAACAACACGACTGAAGTAAATCAGCTGTTTCAGTCGTGTGTTTGTATTTGTCATGAATAAACGGCCAAAATATAACCGGTACGGTGAAAAGATGCTAACGTTAGCTGCTTACCTTTAGCTTGAGCTGTTAAATGACCGACAGCTTCCTCTCGAATAATCCAAGCCATTCATGTAAAATCCATGTGAAATATAACGTATCTGACTCGTATTAATCCATAAATATTCCACTGTCTCTGAGTCTGGTTGGTCTTTATCACAGAAATACTTTATTCCCGGAGTTTAGCGAAATTTTAGCTGGTGTAGTCACTCAATCTGCTGGCGCTTCGGACACCGGGCTCTGACTCGGGCACGTCTTTGAGCTAACGCTTTTTTTTTTTCTTTTGTGATGATAGTTTTAATTTAAATTTAAATGACAAATAAAACGCCTGTAAAAGTGCCAAAACAGTCGTTCTGTTTCATAAAATAAACGTTTGTAACAATAAATATTCAGATTAAAAAAAACAAAACAAAAAAAAACCTATCTGCAGCCGCAGCGCGCGTGACGTCACGCAGTGCGGAGAAAGTAGTGTCTTGTGTCTGAATCGCCAACAGAATCAGTGACTATATAGTGACTATATAGTGCGGGCCTATGTAGTGAATGAGGGGTTAGGGACTAGTGTGGACATTCGGATACAGCCTATGATTGAATCAAAGGGCCGTTTTCATTCCACTCTTTAACAACATCTCCACTTTAGTAGCTCCATAAGACTCTACGCTGCCATAGTATTTGTATTTGTACTGCAGTACTGTGGGGGAGGAGGTGATCCGTGGCGCGGCGCTGGACGCTCGCAGCTCGGGACGGGACCGAGATGAGATCAAGTTAAGCTCTGACCTGGAGGACGCCATCGCTCTGGAGGCTTTCAACGCCAACCACAGTGGGTCACTACTACTACTACTACTACTACTACTACTACTACTACTACTACTACTACTACTACTACTATTACTACTACTACTACTACTACTACTACTATTACTACTACTACTACTACTACTACTATTACTACTACTACTACTACTACTATTACTACTACTACTACTACTACTACTACTACTACTACTACTACTACTACTACTACTATCACATTGCTCGCGAGGCTTTCAATGGAGTGGTTTTCAACTGGTATGGTGTCAGGACCCGCCATCACCATGACGGGCCACCCACAACAGATTGATTTTGTTAGACATGATTTAAAATACTGTATTTTCCTTATAAACTATTGCTGAACAAGCTGGTAATAAGCCCACAAAGCTGGAATCATAAATCAAATAATAGTCATTTTATGTCTAATGTTTAATGTCTCTTAAATGGCTCTTTCAGTGATAAATATTGAATGAAAAGTTTTCAACCCACTAAAAAGGGTTCCTCCACCCACTTTTTGGTCCCGACCCACCAGTAGAGAGTCACTGTTTTAATATATTTGTAATGCACAGGTTGTAAAGATCAGACCACCAGTCCATCGAAAGGAATGGACTGTGGTTCTGATCACTGACTTGGTGTATTTTATCCCAAAAACGAGAAATGATCCCAGTTTCCACACACATAATGGATAGATGGATGGATGGATGGATTTCATATCTCGATATTCATGCCAGATATCTCGATACGATAGAACTATGGGTTTTTCAGAAAAATAAAAACATAATATTAAAGAGTACAGTTTTATTGATGAAAATCTTTATCGTTTATATCTTGCATTTTTCATATCTCGACACCAATACGATAATGATATGTCATTGCTTGTTCGATATTAATATCTCGAATGTTCGTATCTTGATATCGATACGATAACGATATATCTTTCAGCCCTAATGTATGTGTCCTGTAGCCGAGGATATGTAGTGAAGAAAAGTGATCCTTGTTTAATGATCTTCCTTTACAGTTTATTAATAGAACATGTATTGATATGTAACAACTAGTCTCGTGGCATCAGTCGTATCGGATACTGCGAGATACTCGTACCTAAGTAAAAGTATCCGTGCGTCTCCAAACGTAAATCCATCTGAAGGGCGTCCTGTGTGTTGTTTCCACAGGCGGCTTCTCTCAGTCCCGCGTGGCGTCCCAGAAGCTGGTGACCCGCTTCGTGCCCTTCCTGCCCCTGACGCGCGCGCACGTGGAGCGCTGCGTGCACGCCCAGCTCCGGCAGCGCGGCCTCGGGGAGCGCGGCGACGTGGTGCGGGCCGTGGGGGACGCCATGAGCTACGCCCCGGCCGCCGGACACTACTTCTCCACCACGGGCTGCAAGGCCGTGCCCGCCAAGATCGTCCTGTTCCTATGACCCCCGCCCA
Source organism: Gobius niger (assembly GCF_951799975.1). Classification (NCBI taxonomy): domain Eukaryota; kingdom Metazoa; phylum Chordata; class Actinopteri; order Gobiiformes; family Gobiidae; genus Gobius; species Gobius niger. Next base: position 39,267,525 of record NC_136852.1, on the reverse strand, counting down.
CCCGCTGCCACGGCAACGGCCTGGCGGAAAGTTTGATTTGAAGAAACTGATAATTCCACGGCGTTGTAGTGTTATTGCACATTTGACCGTCTCAGACTTTTACAAAGGATGGAGTGATATTTTTACAAACTCTCTCTCAAAGATTTTCAGTGGCTGTCGATGGCAGAGAGTGACGGGAGGAAATACAAAAGTGTTGATCTCAGAGACAAAGTGGCCTCAGATTGTTTTAGTGATACTTTCTGTTGTGACTCAAGGGTTTTAGCTGTGGTTCTCAGCTGCTGTGGTTCTCAGCTGCTGTGGTTCTCAGCTGCTGTGGTTCTCAGCTGCTGTGGTTCTCAGCTGCTGTGGCGTCGACTGGGAGCCGTCCATCCCAGGGATGGGGTCTCCAACCGTTGTAGCCGAGGAACTCATTTTATGCGACAACAATGACAGAGAGCAGTTCTTCAAAAGAAAACCGGGTAACTATTAGTTTTACGCCTGGTGTACACTGTGCCATTTTGTTTTATCTTGTAAGATTTTTAGACGTCACATTGCCAGACGTGGAGATTGTAAAATCGGGAGCCTGCTCTTGTCTAGGAATGAGACGATAAACAATAATATCGTTAACTGAGAAAAAAAATGCAGCAATTAATTGGTCGCCCCTTTTTTTAATAATCGTGCTCATCACGCTAGAACAGGGGTGGCGAACATGCGGCTCTTGGCCAATCAGTGCGGCTCTTTGCATGATTGGATATGTTTAATACAATGTGGTTCATAGAATTGGTTCATATTTACCATAATATGTAACAGTCTTTAAGAATCTTGACCAAAACTCCAACCACAGTCCGACAGACCCTGTTTCCAACTCTCCACGCATGAATGAGAGTCTGCGTCTCCCTCATTTTCGAGGCGGCGTGTAAAAGGTGCCCGTGCAGCCTCACTCACAGCGGGATGTAGGTTAAACAACAGGAAGGCAGATCGTGACTGGGATCAGCTTCTGTGCTTTTCAGGTTTCTGATCAGCTGCTCTTTATTTGATGAAAGTTGGCCTCATATACACAGCGGAGCTCTAATGAAGAACATGATGCGAAGCGCGACATTGTAACGCAGTCATTGACTTTTCTTCCACACGTGACTGTAACAAATGCAATGTAAAACAGAATCTCAGGCGTCCTCCGGCCAGGGGCGACTCAGAGGAGGGGGCTCAGTGGGCAGGGCCCCCCACACAAACACACTCCAGCATTAAAAAAAAAAAAAAAAATCTAATTCCGACTCAGTCACAAAATGTCAGTTTGTTAATATAAATTTATTTCAGTCTTGGTGAGGAGTAAAATGATTAAATCTAACACAATTATTGAAAAGAAAAGCAAAAGGCCCGGCATAAAGTTACAGTTTATTGTGATTAAATAAAACGGTCACATTATATTTAATCACAATAAACCGCCCCTGGATCTTGCGAATGGTCGGCGGCTCTTCACAGGATCAAGGTTGAAAAGTTCGGCTCATGGTCTCTGACTCGTTGGCCGCCCCTGTTCTAGAAGATAATCATTAAATAAAGCAGAAAACCCTGTAATGTACCTCTGTGACTTCTGCTGTTACGCCACAAGGGGGCCTCGCTCCCCTAAACATTGTAAGCTTTTGGCAGAATGAGCGAGAAACGCTGCCCCCGCTGTCATGGCAACAGGTGACCAGGTGGATCTGAATAAGTCCACACTTTACCCCAAAGTCTGAGCTGTGGGATTTTTTTGGGATTGAAGTAAAAGAAAACTAAGAGTAAACTCCGACATGAGGAACATGTGGAAGAAAAGAGTCTGCCCTGAGAGCTAACGCTACAAACTTACTTGGGTGGTACAGACAGACAAACTTATGTAACGTAACAGGCTTCAGTCAGAAGCTTTTTCACAGTGTGTCATCTTTACCAGGCTATAAAGTCGATTACTAAGATGTTACAGTAGCACCACATGGCTCTGCTGTGTTGCTTTTCTGAAATAATATAAAGGTGCTGCTGACAGGACCTCAACCTTGATGTTTTAATGTTCTGTGGTTCTTCTGCTTCATAAAGGGCGGCCTTATAAAAAACAGCAACAATGACTTTCTCTCCAATGTGGCTCTGAAAAGATCAGCTTCTTTTTGTTCTATACTTATAATCTATCGCAAATTTGATGAATTTGTTTTAATTAAATATACTTATAATTAGGTCTCACTCAATGTGACATTTATAGCAGACAATGAAGAGGGATATTTCATTACCCCATCATTTCTGCAGTTTTAGTTATTGTTTTAAACCACAGGCAAGTATCGTGTTAATATCGTTTATCGCAATTATTATGGCCAAGACAATCGTGACCCTAAATTTCATTATCGTCCCATCCCTACTCTCGTCTCCACTGTGCGATAGAGAATCAAAGCCACGACCAAAGTGGATCGTAGCGACTTTCAGGCTCCAGACAGTGTGTGTTTAACGGAGGCGAGCGCCGCATGCGAGCGCCGTTTATTCCCACAGATGAATGGGGAGTCGGACACGTTCACGTCTCGCCTGTGTTATTTTTCACTCCGGTGGTGCGGATGTTGTGTTTTATTGGCGAGAGACACTTAACAGCGAGAGGAGGTTCCAAAAGATCCCTGTCTCACCTGCGACCTTCAGCTACGACCAAAGATGTTTCTCCTGACGAGTGATTGTTCAGCGCGAATGGCCAAAATGGCGCAGTGTACATCCGGCTTTCTGATGATTCAAGATGAGATGAGCCTTTTTTGTTACATCAGCTGCCAAGAAATGCATGATTGAAGTTGTTTTCTTCTGTTTATTTTACTATAGCAGGGGGTAAAGCAAAACATTTCCATCTGACATTTTCTGTCAACTAATATCGCTGCTGATATTCATTACATCGATGCAGCCACTGTTTCTCTAATTTGCTCCTCCTGTGGCAACAGAACTTAAGACGGATGGCGAAAACTAAAAATGTTCTTGACCCGACCACCGGTTAACCGCATAGTTTAAAGCAGTACTAAGTAACTCTTCCCCCTAGAGGCCATACATACAACTGCAGGTGTCGTAGCAAGTTACGATTTTTTAACTTATTAATTGTCTTGGAGAGTAAATACTACGCTGACAGGAAAGGCGAAGGGGGAGAGGGTTACTGTGCATCCAATTATACAATGGAAATATTTTTTTTCACTCAAACTTGGCTGTAAATACTGTTTAAAGTCACGCTAGCCCACAGTTAGCCCGTTAGCTTCTTCTTCGTGATTCTATTAGTGTGTATTGCTTTCTCCGGACCGGTGGCGGTCAGGTTGCAAACATGATTTTCTGTCCAGAGACACCAGGGGGAGATGAAAGACCCTCCAATCATCCCATAAACACTTGTATCACCCCCACAGGGACTACGGAGAGGATTTATTAAGGTAAACACGTTGCTTAGTACTGCTTTAAAATATGCTACGCTATTTGAAATAACAGCTATTTCAAGCCACGCGTTTAGTTTCGCAACTAAAGGCGCACTCACTCTTGACATCCGTGCCGTTCTCCAGCTCGTTCGAGGGAAAAGGTCTGACCCGCGCTCACACTTGCACAAACAAACCAAGCCGCGGCCGACTGGAGACGCACGGGGAGTTGTTTGTTTACATGAAATAACGCAAGTCTACGAGCCACGTTGTCAAATCTGTTCACTCCGCTTTTCTTTGTTTTTACTGCAGTTTGGAAAAAAGGGGTTATGGGGAATAAAATAGTCGCTTAAAGCAGTACTAAGTAACGTGTTTACCTTAATAAATCCTTTCCGTAGTCCCTGTGGGGGTGATACAAGTGTTTATGGGATGATTGGAGGGTCTTTCATCTCCCCCTGGTGTCTCTGGACAGAAAACCATGTTTGCAACTTGGCTGCCACCGGACCGGAGCCACCAATACACACTAATGTAATCACGAAGAAGAAGCTAACAGGCTAACGGGCAAAGCTAGCTGTGGGCTAACGTCACTTTAGACAGTATTTAGAGCCAAGTTTGAGTGAACAAAGTACTTTTCATTGTATAATTGGATGCACAATATCCCTCTCTCCCTTTGCCTTAGTAGTATTTACTCTCCAAGACAATTAATAAGTTAAAAAATCGGAACTTGCAACTACACCTGCAGTTGAGCTTATGGCCTCTAGGGGGAAGAGTTACTTAGTACTGCTTTAAAGCTAATAGAAATAGGGCTGTGTCCCCACTCAGCTGAGGCAGTGGGCGGGGCAAACGGGGCACCTGTTGCTATGAGCTTTTAAACAAACAGTGAGTCCATCCTGACATCGCGGTGCGCACGTTTTAGCTTCGAAGGTAAATGTTTTTAGCCCAGAGTGCTCAAGGCCCGCCCTCTCACAGCAGCACCAACTTCTGATTGGAGCAGTGTCGGCTTGAATTTTATTTTCTTCTTTTAGCCTATTTCTGACTTCTAGGTGGCGGACATATCTCACCTAGCCTAGCCTTAGCCATCCGTAAATCCGTAAATGCACGTCTGGGTCTGATCTCAGTGGCCGCGCTACCATTCAGCGAGCGCGGGAGGCGGGGCTTGTAGGTGACGTCAAGGCGTTTTGTAGCTCGCTTCACGACCAAACGCTAGTGATTGAGTAAAATCAGATCCAATCGTTTCAAACTTTAAAATCCCTCCCACCTGAAGACCGAGCTCAATCGTGATGATCCAGACCCTTTGTATGAGATGAGTACGAGGGTATAGTAAGACCAGGCTAGTAATGACCTGAATGTTTGGAGAATGTGTTCTACATGTCAAAAACAAAGAGAAAATGCATCTAAAGTTGGACTTACAAGTAGAAAGCCTTTGGGGAGCTACTTGGAACAGGGCCGGCGAGCTTCCGGGAGCTCCTGAGCTTCTGGTTGGAGATCCTGCCCTAAGGCGAAAAAACAACAACAACCTAGTAACAGTGTTCCTATACTTTTCATCTTTATGTAGTTGTGCCCTGACTTCCATTGGTGTCGCCGTGGTGCCTTTTTTAACAGTACCCACCCTTTTCATTGATTTCACGGTTTTATTTTTAAAAATTCATTTCATTCTCTGTCACTAAACCATTTCCTCGTTTGTCCAGCAGGGGTCAGAGCAGACTCGATTCCCTGCGTTTTAAATTATAATTGTTTTTATTTTAACAATTTTCTGATGAATGCACTTTATCTGAGAGGCAGGACGCAGAAGGGACGCTTCAAACTGCTGCAGCGAACCGTGATTTATTTATTTGTATTGTTTTAAAGTGTTTATGCTGCCTGGAAGCCTCAGTCCGCTGCGTTGTGAAATGTGCAACTTTTTTCACAATAAAAGCATCAAAAGAATCACTAAACCTGCAATGTGCGTTTTATTTTGGTGAGTCTCCTCAGAGCCTCAGTTCAGGACATCCTCATATTAAAAAAAAAGATTAATCCCCTCGACAACACGACAGCATGTGTAGACAAAGTGACTAAAATTAAGGGCCGTTTTCATTCCACTTTTTAACCTCTTAACTCCCACCTGAACCGAGAGGATCTTTTTCCCCACATCATCAGATTTTTTTTCCATCATTTTGTTGTTGGGTATTCAACTCATTTAATTATTTTTTAACTTTTTTGTCATGTTATTGTAATTTTTTGTCACATTTTTGTCAATTTTTTTTATCACATTTTTGTCGTTTTTTGTCACATTTTGGTCAATTTTTTTTATCACATTTTGGTCGTTTTTTGTCACATTTTTGTCACATTTTTGTCGTTTTTTGTCACATTTTGTCACATTTTTGTCAATTTTTTTTATCACATTTTTGTTATTTTTTGTCACATTTTGTCAAATTTGTGTTACATTTTTGTCACTTTTTTGTCAAATTTTTATCACATTTTTTTTTCACATTTTTGTCAAATTTGTTATTTTTTGGTCAAATTTTTATCACATTTCTTGTCACATTTCTGTCATTTATTTCGTCACATTTTTGTCATTTTTTCGTAATTTTTTTTCACATTTTTGTCATTTTTTTGTCACATTTTTGTCATTTTCTTTCGTAAATTTTTGTCAATTTCTTGTGACATATTTGCCACTTTTTCATCACTTTTTGGTCACATTTCCATCATTGTTTTCGTCTCAGTTTTGTTGCTATTTTCACAGCTTTTTTCCCAGAAGCTTTTGGATTGGGGTAAAGCCAAACTGGAGAAAATGTGCTCGGTTCAGGTGGGAGTTAAGGGGTTAAAAGGAACAGGCCACCGTTTTTCCACACTGAGACATGTTCTTACCTGAGCTTAGACGAGTTGATGCGCACCTGTCTGGTCTTTGTGCGCGCCCTGTGGAAGAACGTGGGAACTTCCAACTTCACCCCCGTTTGGAGCCATAGGAATATGTCGGGAGAGGCCAGATGCTAACATAAGAACATATCTCAGTATGGAAAAACGGCGGCCTGTTCCTTTACCATTGACTCCACACATGGTGGTGGTAAGCTCCGTATGTAGCCACAGGTTCCCCTGGGGCAGACTGACAGAAGTGCATCTGCGGTCCCTCTGACCATCATTTATTCACACACACATTATTCATCCTGGCCTATTGTACATGGGGCACTGGTGAACAAAAAACAAAATGGGCCCAGAGTTCTATTGTTGTCCCAAGCACTGATACTTCTCATTAATTTCTCTTCATCATTCAGAGCAGTTTCCCTCTTTTTAAATGAACCCCTTAGCTGTTAAACTGCTCAATCCTGACGATTTGGTTCATATTTCTGGACTCAGTCAGTGTTGAGTTCACTTTTTTCATACTCACTGGTCTAATGTTTTTTTTACCACCAGATGGCGCCTGTACATTTAGCCCAGTATTTCCCAACCAGAGGTATGGTATTACTGGTTAACCCCTTAACTCCCACCTGAACCGAGCACATTTTCTCCAGTTTGGCTTTACCCCAGTCCAAAAGCTTCTGGAAAAAAGCTGTGAAAATGGCAACAAAACTGACGAAAACAATGATGGAAATGTGACAAAAAAGTGAGAAAACATTGACAAAAAAGTGACGAAAAATGGATGAAAAAGTGGCAAAAATGTCACAAAAATGTCACAAGAAATTGACAAAAAATTGACGAAAACATGACAAAAATGTGACAAAATAATGACGAAAAAATGACAAAAAAGCTACAAAAGTTACAAAAATGAGTTGAATACCCAACAAAAAAATGATGGAAAAAAATCTGATGACGTGAGGAAAAAGACCCTCTCGGTTCAGGCGGGAGTTAAGAGGTTACAGAAAAGGTGAAACGGAGGAAAAATTCTAAATAAACTTAAAGGGAAAGTGATGTTTTCAGTCAGATCTTCAAATTAGGGAACACACCTATTTTAGCTTCATTTTGAAAACAATACTCTTCTAAATTCTGGATAATCTGAGTTCAGTTGACCGCGTTGTGAAAATATTGGCAGAATTTTTAAGGTAGGACAAACAACACTCTTACGTTCCTCTCCAGGACTTCTAATCTCACTTTCCTGGTTCAGAGAAAAAAGCAAAGAAACATTTGTAGAAAATAAATGTATTTTTTAAACCCACTTAACACAAAAACCTGAGCTGACACAGAAAAATGGATGTCTGATTTCAGATTCTGCCTCAATTCTTGCATCAACATAAAATGACAGAACATTTGCAGCACATTTTTGCTCATATTAATGAATTTTAACAATGTTATCTATAATAAAAGTTTCACATTTATGTTTCTTCTTCTTCTTCTTTATATTTCTTCTTCTTCTTCTTCTTCTTTATTCACCTGCTGCATGTCGCCTCAAAAAGATATTTTCACGTGGCAAACATATTTCAGAGAACTATTATTTGGTGCTTTATTTTCTCACATATTTCTTACTTGTACAAACAGAAGTGCAACTCATTCTCACAAACTAAACCGCTTTGTTTGCGCTCAGTCTGTATTTGCACAGTCCTTTGGTGTAGAGAATCTTAAAATGTCAACATAAATAGCCAAACTTGTTCCAGGTTTTGTCACGTATCCGGCGCCGCGGCGTCTGGTTTCTCCTCCTGCGTTTGTCGGGCTCGTGTCCCGTCGGCGGCGGCGCCCCCCGGTGGACGCAGCAGGCTCAGCAGCAGGTCCACGCTCTGGAGCAGAACCGTGTCCAGGACTTTCCTCTCGTCCGGGCTGAAGCGGCCCAGGACGTGTCGCTCCACGGCGGTGTTTCCGGGGGGGCGGCCGATGCCCACGCGCAGCCGCCGCATCACCTTCAACACAGCAGCGCACTTCCATGACTGATCCACAATGACGTGTTTCACCGTGTGTTTCATCGTCGTTTTAGTTTGATTATCCAGCTAAAATTAAACTCTCAACCCCCGCCTTGACCGAGCACGTTTTTTCGTATTTACTCAAATCTAAAAGCATCAAAACAAGACAAAAGTTAGACAAAAAAGCGATAAAAAAGTGACAAAAGAGAGAGAAGAATGTGAGGAAAACACAATGATGATGAAAAAAGACAAAAAAGTGAGAAGCTCCTGCCTGCAGGCTCCCCTGTCAGGACGGGAAGTGCAGACTTTTTTTGGGTGGGCTCCAACCATGACGTCACCACAACAAAACAACACTAGTTTAAACTAATCAGGTGGGTGTTAAAGGGGGGGTATTATGCAAAATCGACCTTTTCAAGCTTTACATCATGTTCTTATGTCATTCCCTCATTAAAAACATGCCTGAAGTGTTGCCTTGGCACATTCACGTATTTTTGAGTAATCTGTAAAAACTCTGATGGCGGCCATTTTAGGGGTAGGTTTGCCTGAGTCCTCCTAGGAACGCCCCCACCTCCTGGAGACGCCTCCGAGCTTCCGTCACCAGCCGAGTAACCAACCACTGCTCCTCAGCATAACCCCCTCCCCACTGATGCCACAGACAGCGTGTGGAGGGGGCGTGTCGGAAAGAGTCAGAGGTTCTTAAAGAGACAGAGGCCTATTTCAAGACATTCACTACAGCCATTTTGAGAGAGACATTTTATACAAGGCAGTTATTCTAATTTCCTGCATTTACAGACCAACAGAAGGTTTGTCATCATTGTAGTGTGATATAGACTGGAGCTATGGGATTGAAAAAAGCAGAATACCCCCTCTTTGGGTGTTAAGAGGTAATTAGAGAGTTTTTTTATTTTATTTCTAGTAGAAGCATTTATTAACACAAACAGACATCGTATGCATGCCTTAATAAGCTTGCATTCGAAAAAGAAAAAAGTACATCCATATAAACAATAAAAATATGAGTAAAAGACCGTATACCTGACCCTAATCCTAACCTTAAAGGGACTAGGAGTTTAACAATGTAAAAAAATAAGTATCTTCCTTCCACTACATGTTCGTCCATGTCCTAATGTGTAGAATGAGCTCAGACCTGTTCACCACAACTGCCTCTAAAATCCTGCGCTGTCACTCAGAAAGGTGTTACTTCGGGTCCAAAGTGCCGTCATGCACGAGCTTTATATAGAAGCTGCAGTTACGCGTAAGACCTGAGGTGGCAGTAGTGAGTATAAAACGGCTAACTTGCATCGAGCCCCTTTAAGGATAGTGGAGTTTGACAAACCAATCCTTCTCTTGCCATAACCTTAACCTTAAGGATAGTGGAGTTTACAAAAGGTGTCTTTCAGGCGTTAGGATGAATCTGACTAATCATGGAGTCGATGGTCCCGTGCATTTCCCGTCCTGACTCTGGAGGAGGCTTGAGAGTGGAGCCTGCGGTGGTACTGACCTCACAGTGAGGCCTGAAGGCAGGACCTCCAGAAAAAAGGGTCCGCAACAGCTGCGATGTAAACTTTAGATCCATTTTGTAGCTTTCAAATGAGGTTTGAATTCGGGTAAAGCGGAACTGGAGAAAATGCGCTCTGTGAGGGTGGGGGGTAAGAGATTACACTCATCAATCAACCAGGCAGGAAAGACTCCACAGATCTGGACTGTATGTTCAGTCACTCACAGATAAGATAAAACCAGAGTTAACCTGCTGAGGCGGCAGCTCAGTATCGTAAAGCGCTCACGTCAACCTGCGCTTTGACTGTGAAAATGAATCCTTTAGCAGCTATCAGAGGATTCAGAGCTCTCAAAGCTTTAAGAAATATTAAAAACAGCGACAAAAAAAGTGACTAAAAAGCTATAAAAGTACAACAAAAAAGTGACTATAAACAGCCAAAATGACAAAAGAACTACAAAAAAAGCAACAAACCTGTGACAAAAACGTGATAAAACTGCAACAAGAAAGTGACAAAAAACAACCACACAAAAACTGCAGAACATGCGCTCAGGTTAAAGGGATATTTCAAGATTTTTGACATAGGGCCTCATTTCCTAGTTAGATTTTTTTGTTTGTTTTTCATGCAGTTCTTGTATTTGAAGAGTTTCGTGGCGCTAGGCTAATGCAAGGCTAGTGTTTTTCTATGGTATCAGCTAGCCTGCATTAAAAACAGTGTGACCCGCTCCACAGAGCACCTGAGGCAAATCACTTATAACGCCAGACTAACCATAGAAATGTCTGTGTCCATAGAGTATTTTTTGGAATATAACTGTCCTGCATGACATGAATGATCGCATTTTGAGGGACTATTTTCTAGCAGATCACTCCGCCGCCGCGTAGCTTATACAACCACGAAGCTGATGCTGCTCAAATATAAGTTAAGTTATTTAAGGCAGTACTAAGTAACGTGTTTACCTTAATTTAATCCTTTCCGTAGTCCCTGTGGGGGTAATACAAGTGTTTATGGGATGATTGGAGGGTCTTTCATCTCCCCCTGGTGTCTCTGGACAGAAAACCATGTTTGCAACTTGGCTGCCACCGGTCCGGAGAAAGCAATACACACCAATGGAATCACGAAGAAGAAGCTAACATGCTAACGGGCAAAGCTAACTGCGGGCTAGCGTCACTTTAAACAGTATTTACAGCCAAGTTTGAGTGAAAAAAAATATTTCCGTTGTATAATTGGATGTACAATATCCCTCTCTCCCTTCGCCTTTCCTGTCAGCGTAGTATTTACTCTCCAAGACAATTAATACGTTAAAAAATCGTAACTTGCTACTACACCTGCAGTTGCGCATATGGCCTCTAGGGGGAAGAGTTACTTAGTACTGCTTTAAATGCAAAATGGTTCAAATTATTCTATGGACACAGACATTTATATGGTTAGTCTGGTGTTATAAGTGATTTGCCTCAGGTGCTCTGTGGAGCGGGTCACACTGTTTTTAATGCAGGCTAGCTGATACTAGGGATGGGCGGATCGATACCAAAGTATCGATATATCGATACCAAACGGCTACTTTTTAAGTATCAATATTGGGCAAAAAGTATCGATACTAATTTGCATATGTAAGAGGAAGGCGGGGCAGCAATTATCAACACAAAAGTATGATTTATTTCTTTGTTCTGAGCCAAAACAGTCACAACAGCAAAGGATTCAGTCATATCATTTTGGTTTAGGTTCTGTTTGTCATTTATTATCAATTTTAAATGTTGTTTATGTATTTAATTTCACATTAACATTGTTTAATTAACCAGTTAAAGTGATATAATTTTAATGGACCAATTAATTATATAAAATAACCAGTTTTAGAAATGTATATTGATTGAAATACATTCACCCATATGAAATGACCAGCATCGGTATCGGTATCGACAAAAAAGACCCCAAAAGTATCGGTATCGTATCAATTCCAAAAAATGTGGTATTGCCCATCCCTAGCTGATACCGTAGAAATGTGCTAGCCTTGCGTTAGCCTAGCGCCACGAAACTCTTCAAATATAAGAACTGCATGAATTACCAAAAAAATATCTCCAGAAATCAGCAACACTCTGGATAACTAGGAAATGAGGCCCTATGTCAAAAATCCTGAAGTATCCCTTTAAATTAAGAGGTGAATATGGTCTTACGTGGGTGTTGAGGCAGTCCGCACAGGAGCGCACTCCGTTGTGGCCTCTGTGAACGACACACAAACACACACACACACTAAGTTGTTCATTCAGAGGGTACGGGATTCATGACTGAGTTTTTTTAAATTATAAAGTTGTGTTTTTTCTTGCACCTGGCGCTTCCTCCGAGTTTGACCGCGATCTTCCCCAGGGGTTTGTCCAGCTCGTCGTGAACCAGCAGGACGTCCTCGGGCCTCACGCCAAACTTAGTCGCTGAAAAACATCACAAACACACACGTCAGGCTTGTGTTTATAGAGATCAAATATAAGCAGTGTTAACTCCCGCCTGAACCGAGAGCAGTTTCTCCAGTTCAGCTTTACCCAAATCCTGTAGGCCAATGTGAGACCTCATTTGAAAGCTAAGACCTACAAAACCAAATTGATCTTTTTCCTCACATCATCAGATTTTTTTTGGTCACTTTTTTGTCACTTTTTTGTCCATATTTTGTCACTTTTTTGTCAATTTTTTCGTCAAATTTTTCTCACTTTTTTGTCCAATTTTTTGGCATTTTTTGTCATTTTTTTGTCTTTTTTTTCGTCAATTTTTCGTCAATTTTTTCACATTTTCATCATTGTTTTCGTCTCGGTTTTGTTGCTATTTTCACACCTTTTTTCCGGAAGCTTTTTGATTGGGGTAAAGCTGGAGGTGGGAGTTAAGGGGTGAAGGACCAGTCCGTTTTGCATTTGCAGGTAATCTAGCACTAGTTTCTTTTTCAAATCAGTAACGTGGTTAGCTTGTTCCTGATCTCCCTCGTCTCGTTCTTCTTCTGCTCAGACTCAGACTGACGGTGCTCGTGTGCGTGTGCAGACTGTGTCCTCCAAAACTTCACATTAAAGGAACAGGCCCCCGTTTATCCACACTGAGATATGTTCTGACCTGAGCTTAGACGAGTTGATGCGTACCTGTCTGGTCTTTGTGCGTGTAGAAGAGCATGGTGGCTTCTAACTTCACCCCTGTTTGGAGCTATAGGAATACACTGGGAGAGGTCTTTTTGCGCGACTGAGGGCACACGCAAAGACCAGACAGTTACGCATCAACTCGTCTAAGCTCAAGCAAGAACATATTTCAGTATGGAAAAACAGAGCTCCTTTACAGACGTTCTTTTTGTTGAAAAACGGGCGTAGTTTCTGACAGAGAGTGAGAAAATAGAAGCAACGCACACCAGAAGTAGTCTCAGAGGTGTAGATGTTGAGGAAAATCATCATAAATCAAAAAACAGCATTGCAAACTCAAGTAGCCGATGTCCAATTTTTAATCAAGGATGACGATTAACAGTTTCTGACGGGTCCAAGCTGTTTACATAAAGAGACCGAGGCTAAGCTTTTATAAGTCGACTATTGGCCTGTAGTTCATGCTCATTATTGTTGCCTAGTGCTGTCATTTGTCACATACAAAATGAAGCTCAGAAGCAATTTTAATGTGTGATTATTGAATACATTCACTGGTATCGGGCTGTTTGCGCGAGTTAGCTTCTTTATTTCAGTTTGTGAAATGGAGCATTTCGCTTCGGACAAAAGGATGGACAAATGAAGGCTGTAATAGATGTGTATTATTAGTAACGTATGAGTCTCTAATGCATTACCTTCATAATAAAGTAACGCAACAACGTAACAAGCTACTTTTCCAGAGGAGAAACAAGCTAAACTTAACCAGTTACTTTTAAAAGTAACGTTTCCCAACACTGATAGTGAGTTATGGTGTTGCTAACTCATTGACTGCCAAGCATTTTCAAATCAGAGAGCTCCCCACTGCCAGAGGGTTTTCAGGATTTTGACAGTTTTTTCCAGACCCACAGAAAATTTAGGTCTAGGTCTATGTCAACACGAGACCCACCAAAAGAAAGATTAGACTCTCTTCCTTCCTTCATCTAAGAAAAAGTTTGTTTGTACCTCTTTCCATTCATTAGTAATCGTCCCTAGAAAATAGGTGAAATCACCCAAAATGCTGTTTTCTGACCAACCTGCTGAGAAAGCTGAGAAAACAAAAGAACAATGCTGCCACCTAGTGACTCAATACAATAACTTGTAGTTCTTTTATTGAGTCACTAGGTGGCAGCATCAGGCATGATTTTAACACCAGACATGCTCAAGGCTTTGCTGCAGCTGTTCCCATTGAAAAACCTAATTGACATCTATAGACGTTATTGGCAGTCAATGAATTAACAGTGGCCAATAATGTGGACCTGTCAAAACAACATAAAGATAAAAGAAGGGCCGTGTTGGCTGTTGTAAAACACTTGTTCATCTTCGTAAACCTCCTTGTCGATTCCTCTGACCTGCTTTAGCCACGGCCACTCCGTTCACGTTCATCAGGAGTTTGGGTTTGAGCAGGATCAGCCTCTCTCCCTCCAGCTCGCACACCGCCAGCTCCGAGCACAGCTGACGGTCTCCTTTCCAACGCCCGGAGGCCCCCAAACGCACCGCCAGAGCGTCCAGCACCGCACGGCCCACGTTGTGTCTCGTCCCGTCCATCCCCGCGTTCCCCAGACCCACCACCTGAAATCACAGGACGTTACGCTTCATGGACTGGTTTAGTCATGGCTTGGGTGAAGAGTGTTTCATTTCATCATTATTTCCCATCTGAGACGGCATGGAGACACTACCGGAGTCTGTTCAAATTAATGTTACTTAATAACTTAATCTTAAAGGCGTATCTACAATAAAAATCTGTGCACATTTTTTATTGGGGTCGCAGGACTCGCAGCTTGTCATGCTAGGGTAATGTTGGGTCCCGAAGCCATACAACATGAGAACCACGGCTATATAACTGGGCAATAATACCTGTTCGATATTGGAAATATAAGTTTAGGTTCTACTGGTATCGAAAAAAAGAAAAAAAGTATTGAAAGCAGGAATGGACAAAAAAATCAAGTTTTGATCCTGTTGGTCATAAAAAATTTAAAAAGATTTGGTGTAAAAGTGGAAAATTTGGAGAAAAACCTGTTCAATATGGGGAAAAATGTGGAAAGTGCCCTGTTGTAGTAAAGGAAGTTTCTTGATTGTTTCACCTCAAATAAATGATACAATTGTAAAGAAATTAAATGGAAGGTAAAGGAATAAATTAACATTTTTATTCTGTTTTATGGTTCTATGTGGAACATGTTAGTGTAGCGATATAAACAAAAAGGTATTATCGAAAACAAGGTAAAGTCACGGTATCGAAAATAGATTTAACACTACTCACAACACATTTTAAATATTTTTATATTCTAATCTTGTTTTTAAACAAAAAAATCTCCAAATGTTTCCAATAATGGAAGAAAATTACACATTTTGAATAACACGTATCCCAAGAATTAGATCATACAGTTTTGCTAAAAATAAATAAATATGAATAATAATAAAATTTAGGCATAAGTAAATTTTCCAAGTCTAATCAGAAATCAAGTCATTCTTTAATACAACTGTATGTAGGTTTTTCCCAACAGTAAATCATACTCACAATCTTCCTCCGTGTCTCCGTGTGGACTTGTGCTTCTGTTTCCATCGCTGTGGTGAATGGCGGACTCAGCAGAAATCTGCTCAGAACCCTGCTCAAAACTCGGCGCATTTTCCCGAAAGTCACCGCAGATTTCACGAGATTCTTCAACCACTGCGATAAACGGCGGCAGACACGACTTAACATGTATTAATTAGTTTTTCGGCTTAGGAAAATAACTTTTTGTCAACTTCGTTAGGATAAGATTAAGACTTTAGTGCCACAATTTACTGATGCAATCTATTGTAATGCAATAGGTTAGTCATCGCGAGTTGCTTCAAATTGCACAACATGCCTGTATAATCTTTAGTAATACAACCGAATCAATTAAATATACTGTGGTTTTAAATGTTTTAGATGAGAATGGTATAATTCTCATATGTCAAATAATTTTAAAGATTGACCATTGGTTGATGATAAATGCCATTCCTGACACAAATGCTACCGAAAGCTTCAGCGCAGTCCTGCCAGGTTAGCGTTTGTTTAAAAATCCACATTATTCTACAAATACACGCTTTTAAATAGGTTTTATCCTCTAAAGTTCGCGTCCGCAGCTGTAAATGTCATGTTGTCGTCGCCATGTTGGGTCAGAAACACCGACACCAACCTACACCGCCATCTAGTGTTTGGAAGAATGAAAAGTAACTGTGGAAAACCCTAAACAGGACTAAAGCCTTTATTTGTGACCGAAGAAATTCCAGATAATCCAGGGATATCGTGTATGGTGTATTTTAAAAATAAAAACCTTGATAAACTTCATTTGGCCTGCAGTCTGCGCACGCGCTGAGCTCCCCTGAACCTTTTTCGCGCTCTGGAGACCGTCTCCATAGCAACAGGTCGGAGGAGACAGAAGCAGACGCACAAACTTTCTTCTTTTTCCTCAGAATCACGCTTTTTGGAGCAGGAAATGTCAACCTACAGTTATTAGAGAAAGTTTAGCAGACATGGAAGAAACAGGGGAACGACATGAACAAACGGTAAGTTTAGTACAACTTTGAAAACTTGGGCAAACACGACGACAAATCTCTGACATTCGACTCAATTCCACAGTTACCATGGAGATCCGCCATATTTGCAGCTGTTAGCATACATTTCCATTGACTAACATTAGCTAAGAACAGTATAAATAGTGGGGAAAATAGCAGTGGAACAACTCCGTGAGCTGCTGAGTTACTGCTGGTAAATACATATAAGTGTTTTAATGTGAACAATAACTCCAGTATTTTAACTTTTAAAATCTCCATTAGTTTACAATTGCTGCTAATCCCATAATGCTTAGCGATATGACATCACATTCCCACACTCTATCATGTTATTATTATTATATCTATCTATACATAGATATTACTTAAGGTAGGCTTTTATTTTAATGAGATTGTGGCCAATTGAAAAAGACTAGACATAGTGGCCATTCAGCAAAATGTAAGGGGTACCCATAAAGTTCGGGAATGTCATATCGCTAAGCATTATGGGATTAGCAGCAATTGTAAACTAATGGAGATTTTAAAAGTTAAAATACTGGAGTTATTGTTCACATTACAACACTTGGACACCATGGTGATCTAGATGTATTTACCAGCAGTAACTCAGCAGCTAACGGAGTTGTTCCACGGCTTTTTCTCCACGTTTCATACCGTTTTTAGCTAATGTTCGTCAATGGAAATGTATGCTAACAGCTGCAAAGATGGCCAATCTCCATGGTAACTGTGGAATTTCCCGAACTCTATTCAACCTATTTCAAGAAACCGTTACCTCTTTGGTTAAAGCCGCACTCGGTTCAGATTAAATGAGGAAAGAATGAAAAAAAGAAGAGTTAGTGATTCCTTAAGCCTAATAGTCTGCGGGTCATTAATGTTCGTAAATGTGGGTGTGTTGCCGGGCAGGAGGAGCCAGAGGAGGTCCCAGAGGAGCAGCAGGAGGAGGAGGAGCAGGAGGAGGCCCGCAGGCAGCTGACCCTGAAGCGCCTGTTCGGTTCCAGTAAAGTGTTCCTGACGTTTGGAGAGAAGAGCTCAGAGCCTCGACCAGAGCTACAGGCTGCAGCCATCATCCAGAGCAAGGCACACGAGCAGTAAGGACGTGAACGAGAGTCACACGGGGGGGGTTGAGCGAGTTAACTTCTCCAGCCGTTTCCTTCTCCAGGGATGAAACACGTCATGTCAGAGTGAAACAGCGAGGGATAAATGAGAAGTATCCTCAATGAACAGTGTGTTGTGTTTGTTCGCCTTTCAGCTGCAGGGAGGGCAAAGAGGCGATGGAGAAGTGTGGGTATGAGCGCGCCGTGACCTGTTTCTCCAAAGCCATTCACCTGCAGCCAGATCAGGTACAGCCTCCAGCGCTCACCAGGGAGTTTTTTCGCAGTCCGGAGAAACAAGTTTTCACGTTTTCCTCCCTTAACATCTTAGTTTTAATGTCACAGTTGTAAAAAACGACGATACCAAACCCTTTACGATGCTTATTTTATCATGTTTTGTCGCTTGTGAACCAGAGATTTCCAGGAAGTCACCACAAAATTGCCCCCCCCCCCCCCCCCACACTTATTCATTCACAAATACTGACAGTTTGGTATCCACGTGTAGCACGAAAGGCTGTGACCGAGATGACGCTGTAACCCAAATATGGTCATTTCCTTTGTGGGAGACAGCAGCGGCTAAAGACGCATGTGCAGACAAAGGCTCACACTCAACTATATTTTGGAATATAGTAAATTGTTTTTAATAGAAATATTAAATCTTTTTATATATCTTTAGGCCTGTCTCAAAAAGACTATTAAAGTTACTTGTGCCACTTCAGACTTTTTCGCTCAAACAGTTACTCACAGTACTCAAGGAACATTTCCTCCAAGTACTTTTTCTTTACTTTGACTCAAGTATTTGTTTGGATCATTGCCTTTTACTTGTGCTCGAAATGATTTCAAAGTAAGGTCACGGTTACTGGAGTATGGTAAATATTTTGGCTACTCGACCCACGTCTGCACGGGACACACCAATATCCACAGTGAAAAACATTTAGGAGTCCATCCACCCATCCTTTCATTGTTTCTTTCTTTCTTTCTTTCTTTCTTTCTTTCTTTCTTTCTTTCTTCCATCCATCCTTCCTTCCTTCCATCCTTCCTTCCTTCCTTCCTTCCTTCCATACATTCTTCCATCCTTCCTTCCTTCCTTCCTTCCATACATCCTTCCATCCTTCCTTCCTTCCTTCCTTCCTTCCTTCCTTCCATACTTCCTTCCATACATCCTTCCATCCATCCGTCCTTCCATCCTTCCTTCCTTCCTTCCTTCCTTCCATCCTTCCATACATCCTTCCTTCCTTCCTTCCTTCCTTCCATCCTTCCATACATCCGTCCTTCCTTCCTTCCATCCTTCCAAACATTCTTCCATCCTTCCTTCCTTCCTTCCTTCCTTAGATTCTTCCTTCCTTCCTTCCTTCCTTCCTTCCATCCTTCCATACATCCGTCCTTCCTTCCTTCCATCCTTCCATACATTCTTCCATCCTTCCTTCCTTCCTTCCTTCCTTAGATTCTTCCTTCCTTCCTTCCTTCCTTCCTTCCTTCCTTCCTTCCATACTTCCTTCCATCCATCCTTCCTTCCTTCCTTCCTTCCTTCCTTCCATACTTCCTTCCATCCATCCTTCCATCCTTCCTTCCTTCCTTCCTTCCTTCCATACGTCCTTCCATACTTCCTTCCATCCATCCTTCCTTCCTTCCTTCCTTCCATACTTCCTTCCATCCTTCCTTCCTTCCTTCCTTCCTTCCTTCCTTCCTTCCATACTTCCTTCCATCCATCCTTCCTTCCTTCCTTCCTTCCTTCCTTCCTTCCATACTTCCTTCCATACTTCCTTCCATCCATCCTTCCTTCCTTCCTTCCTTCCTTCCTTCCATACTTCCTTCCTTCCATCCTTCCATACATCCGTCCTTCCTTCCTT
>NC_136852.1:39155762-39243262 GCF_951799975.1 Gobius niger | reverse complement strand
TTCATCAATAAAGGGGTCAGATCATTACATCTTGTGCATGACCAATATATTATCAGTTATTGTATTTCATAAATACTGAACTACTGATCCAATCAAAATTTCTGTCCAAGTCTTGATTAGTTTATGCTAGCATTAGCATACTGTTGCTAGCCGCGGCGATCAAAAATACCTTTGCAGTGGCTAAAACTAAAACTTGAGGCTACAGGCAAAAGTCAATTATTTCAATGTTCATGTCTTGGGCCAGTTTGGCCTAAAACATTCACCTGGAAGCAAAAAAAATCCTAATCTTCACAATAGCATGTTTAATTATTGAACTGACTCAATATTTCTCTATAGATTTATTTGGGAAATTGTAATTTTAAGAGCATTTTTGCATTTTTACTTCATTATCTCATCCTACAGACTCCAGAGATACCCCCCTCTGAAAAAGTATTTATAACAAGTTATTAATGATGGATTATTCAAATTTCATCGCCGAAAATAGAGTACATTTTGGGCATTTTTAGCCACAAAAGGCATTATTTTGATTTGAAAAATGACAAAAAACTTGCCATACATTTTTTTCCTCATATTTATGTCAGTAATCTACAGCAAAAGTTGCAAATTGATATCTCTACATTTAAAAAGTTTCCCTATTCGCCTGCAGCATCTCGCCTTAAAGGAATAGTTCACCGTTTTTCCATACTGAGATATGTTCTTGCCTGAGCTTTGACGAGTTGATGTGTACCTGTCTGGTCATTGTGTGTGCCCGCACGCAAAAAGAGCAAAGATGTTGTTAGCATTTGGCCTCTCCCACCATATTCCTATAGCTCCAAACGGGGTGAAGTTAGAAAGCTCTTCCACGGGCACAAAGACCAGACAGATACACATCAACTCGTCTAAGCTCAGATAAGAACATATCTCATTATGGAAAAACGGTGAACTATTCCTTTAAAGGAAAAACATTGTATTATTGCAGCAGGACCGAAGAGTTTTTCCAAATATCAGCAACATTTGAATGCTCACATTGGCCAGAACGTGGTACTGTTGTGTCGTCACTAAGATCATTGTTTCTCGGTTTCCTCAGACTCCTCAGTGTTTCCAGGACGTGAAGTGCGCCCTGCAGTTGAACCCGTCCTGTCCAGAGGGGGGCGCTCTGCTGCGACAGCTGAAGGCGGCGGCGGAAAGAGCCAGACAGGCAGCGGTGGACCGAGCTCTAAGGGACGAGCTGCACCAGGCTCTGAAGGCCATCAACCTGGCTCTGGAGAACCTCCCCCAGGACCCAGGCCTTTACCTGTTCAGGTGGCACACACCCCGGGTCTGAATTGCCGTCATGCACAAGCTTAATATAGAAGGTGCCGTTACACGTATGACCAGAGGTGGCAGTAGTGAGTATAAAAATGACAACTTGCATCTGGTCCGTTTAACAAATGCTGAATTATGAATATAGTTTTCCATTAAATAAAGATACAAAGACATGGAGAGAAGCAAAGTGGTTCAACTGCCCATAAATACATAAAAAAAATGGAGAATGCTAACATGATGCTACATGTTAGCATCGCGCTAATGCGAACAGTAGCTAGCACTTGCTATGACTGCCGTTTTGATTGAGGACCAACACTCAAAAAAAGGGAAAAAGGGAAATAAACTGATAAAAAAAAGTGAAAAAAATGGGTTAAAAGTGGAACAAATTGTGTAAAAACATTGAATAAATGGGAGAAATATTGGAAAAACATTGAAAAAAATTGGGAAAAAACACGGAATAAATGGCATAAACATATTTGGGGAAAAAAGTGGGAAAAACATTGATTTATAAAAAATGGGAAAAATATGGAATAAATGGGGAGGGGAACTTAGGAAATAATTGGGAAAAAAAGTGGAAAAAATATAGAGAAAAAAGTGGTACAAATTGGGGAAAAAAAAACATGGAATAATTGGGGGAAAAAATTGGCAGAAAAATTTTGAATTATTAATGAAAAAAGAATATCTAAAATATTGTTAAAAATGGGGGGGAAATGAAGAAGAAATTGTAGTGTTTATTTTCTGCCCTTGTCTTTTACCAAGAAAGTTTCTTGGTTGTTTCACCTCAAAAAAATGATTCAAATGTCAAAGAAATTAAATGGAAGGAAAAGGAATAAATTAAATAAAAAAAACATTATTAAGTAAGGGATAATGTATAGAACGCCGGTCATTATCGGGAAAATAAGCACCGACAGGGCGAACCGGACCCCGACGCGAAGCGGAGGGGTCTTGTTTCGCCCTGAAGGTTCTATACATTATCCCGCTTATTATACGGCCATTTGCCAACTGAACACACACAACATAAACTTCGTACACTTTTATGAAGGTCGAAAGGTTTATTTAATGACTTCCGCGACAAATGGTAAATGGTAAATGGTCTCAACTTATATAGCGCTTTTCCACCTACATTAGGCACTCAAAGCACTTTACAGCAAGGATCCACTCACCCATTCATGCTTTCATTCATACACCAATGTACGCAGACACTGGGGGCAATGTGGGTGAAGTGTCTTGCCCAAGGACACAACGACAGTGTGCACTTTCAGGAGGTGGGATTCGAACCCCTGACCTTCCGATCTCGAGACGACCCGCTCTACCATCTGTGCCACTGTCGTCGTTCCCAAAAGTTTGCGCGTTGCTCGGCAACGTTTTGCTAGGCTAGAAGGAGCAAGGCTAGCTACTTAGTTGAAGGTGCAGTTGGAGGAATGGTGGTGAATCTCTGGGTAAGTTGAAAGTCAGACTCACGCTAACTTCACGAGCGATTTCCCCAACTTCTCTCTCAGTGACGGGACAGATAGTGTCGCTACTACGTACGCGCGGAGTGATATGAAAGCACAAACTCCGTTGCCATTGGCAGCGTCGTTATTTTTTTCAGAGGTCCTTTATCAGAAAATAATGACCGGTAGAACGTTGGGAAATCCCATTCAAATCAACGGAGCTTCTACTTACGTTGTGAAGGGCCGTATAATAATGACAAATATTTGAGTATAGGTATCAGAAAAAGTATTGTTCTGGTATCGAAAACCAAAGTATTTTTAAAGTACTAGTATTGAAAGAAATGTTGCGACCCAGCTGTAGCTGCGCCACATATCTTTACTTTCCCTCGTCTGTTTTCCACCCAGAGGGACGCTGTATCGTCGTCTGAAGGACTTCACGGCCGCCATAGAAGACCTGGTGCAGGCCGTGGAGCTGGGCGAGGGCGCGGAGGAGGGACAGTCTGTGGTGGAAGACGCTCGGTTCCAGCTGGTCCTCACCTACAATGACTTCTCCCTGGAGTGTTTCTCCAGAGGGCTGTACGACGAGGCCACGGCGCTGCTGAACAAGGCCCTGGAGGAGGAGAAGGAGCAGCCCGGGCTCTACATCAACAGAGGAGGTGCCAGCTTCACCGTTTTTACATTTACATTTACTCTGTTTTAGTTTAGGCTGCACCTTTTCAAGTTTTTCATTAAAGGGACTATATGGTGTTTAATGTTAAAATTAGGGATGTCCCGATCCGATCACGTGATCGGAAATCGGGCCCGATCACGTGGTTACAGACTCGATCGGAATCGGACAACACCTCCCGATCAGGACTCGGATATTTATGCGTGTCCATTCTCGTTACTTTTGATCAGATTTTGAGCTACCGCGAGTCACTTTCTGTCCTCTCCCCCTGGCCCAGCGCCACTGTCCCTCACCTGGCCCAGCGCCTCTGTCCCTCACCTGGCCCAGCGCCTCTGTCACTCACCTGGCCCAGCGCCTCTGTCACTCACCTGGCCCAGCGCCTCTGTCCCTCACCTGGCCCAGCGCCTCTGTCACTCACCTGGCCCAGCGCCTCTGTCACTCACCTGGCCCAGCGCCTCTGTCACTCACCTGGCCCAGCGCCTCTGTCACTCACTCCACCTGCTGCGTCAAACCACTCGCACCATCGCTCAGTCCGTGTCCCCCCTTCATCTGAGAAATCCACAAATCCACACAAGTGCCAGTGCAGGAGAACAATAACAACATCTCCGATAACCCGTGCAGAGTTTACTGTCGGCTAAGAGGAGAGAGGAGTGAGAACGGACAGGAAGACAGGGCGGAGAGAGAGCGGTAAGAAGTAGCAAACAGCAGTTTTTATCGCTATTACCCGCTACATTTGATTAAACCGTGCCTACTCAGACCCGCACTGAGCAGAGAGACGCTCCTCGCTTTTCTGCGGAGATGTTTAAAAGTCTGTGATA
Organism: Gobius niger; assembly: GCF_951799975.1. Taxonomy (NCBI): domain Eukaryota; kingdom Metazoa; phylum Chordata; class Actinopteri; order Gobiiformes; family Gobiidae; genus Gobius; species Gobius niger. The sequence continues at coordinate 39,239,060 of NC_136852.1, read as the reverse complement.
GCCCGCTGCGCTCATACGTGCGCAAACGCTGAAAGACGAGGGAAACTTCGTCTCTATAACCTGATAACCACTGCCTCCTCTCTACACTTATCCCCGCACTACGTTCAGGAGGTGAATATAGGAAGAAGCACTTGTTGTCACTCCTGGTTGTCTTAGTCTTTAGTAAAACACATGCACTCTGTACACGCCCACAGTAGGTGACCCGCGCTCAAGCCACGGTGAACGACGCGCGTGCACAGCTCGGTGGACGGTGCGCGTGCGCAGCTCGGTGGACGGTGCGCGTGCACAGCTCGGTGGACGGTGCACTGCGCGCACGGACCTCGACCCCGTCCCGGTTTTCAGGCTGGGAAATGTGGTCACCCTATATCTACTTATTAAAGAGAATGTAATCAGGTTAACATGGCACATTTAGCTTTTGGCCAAACATATTGTGTTATTTAACTGCCACATTACTGCTGTGTTTTTTCTGTGCTGCCAGACAGTTTTTTACATTGCAGTGCATAAAAAATGTATTGCCCAAGTTTTGTTTTCATTGCCAATCAACAAACACATTTAATAACGAATGGGATTTTAGATCAGCCTCTCTGTGTAAAACTATATTACACTGTAAAGACTAATAGTCTTGCTTACCTGAGAAAAAAACAGACACAGTAGAGTTACTCTCTACATCCAAAACCCTGAATGAAAACAAGTTGAATAATATAGTTTTTATCTTAATTTTTAAAATAATGTATTAGGTATCGGATCGGGACTCGGTATCAGGCAATTCTCAAAATCAAATGACTCGGACTCGGATCGGGGAACAAAAATCCTGATCGGAACATCCCTAGTTAAAATTATGTATTTTCCTCCCCCTACATCAGGGGTCCTCAGACTTTTTTTCTCTGGGGGCCACATTATTGTTCCTGACTTTGATGGGGGGCCGGACCGGGTCGGCTATAACATAGAATTGCATGATTCAGACCAAAATGCCTCTTTGTGAAGTAGAGATGACTCGCCTGCACAGTCGTCCCCACGACTATATCCACAAGATCAACACTTGATTCAGGCTCATATTTGTTTCACTGTAGTGGTTTGCAAAAATTGTAATCAAGTCTTCACACGTTTAGTTTCCATTTATTTTTATTTTCAAATAAATCATCATTATGTAATGTGACCAAAGTAATAGCTTCTTACACTTGTATTGTGCTGTATAAGCTTGTATAAGTTTCTCAAAGTACTGTAGTCATTATTCATTCTCTCCACACTCTGTGGTGGTCAGCTTCATTTACCACGTGGCTATAATGTGTTTATATTCTGATCTCTTATGTAAGTGTCCTCTGCTGGACACCTGTGGAATTATTTTTTATTTATTCAAATTGCCCCCTAGTGGCTGGAATGAGTAAACTGGTTATTTAGTTAAAATATCCTAACTCCGCACAGGAATGGGCTAGTTGGGCTCTACAAGTTGGGGGGCTGTAGTTTGAGGACCCCTGTCCTACATGTTCCTCCATGTCCTAATGTGTAGAATGAGCCCAGACCTGTTCACCACAACTGCCTCTCAAATCCTGCACTGTCACTCAGAAAGGTGTTAATTCGGGTCTGAAGTGCCGTCATGCACGAGCTTAATATAGAAGCTGCAGTTACGCTGAAGACCTGAAGTGGCAGCAGTGAGTATTAAATGGCCAACTTGCATCTAGTCTCTTTAACCGTTAACCGAGCGAACCATCAAAAGAGCCACAAAAAAGTTGCAAAAAACGCAAGAAACTGGCGACTGAGAAGTGATCAAATATTAACTTAAAGGGACAAAAAGCACAAAAACTGACTGACTAAAAGTGATGACAACGCGAGGAAAATGTTTTGTAGGTCTTAGCTTTCAAATGTGACGTTACTCTGGCTCATAGGCTGTAAGCTCCAATTGGGAAGATTTAAGATTTGGGTTATGGCAAACTGAAAGGTTTTAATATTAACCCCTTAGCTCCCACCTGAACCGAGCACATTTTCTCCAGTTTGGCGTTACCCCAGTCCAAAAGCTTCTGGAAAAAAAGCTGTGAAAATAGCAACAAAACTGAGACGAAAAGAATGATGCAAATGTGACAAAAAATTGACGAACAAATGACAAAAATGCGACAAAAAAATGACAAAAATGTGACAAAAAAATGTGATAAAAATGTGACAAAAAAAATTACAAAAATGTGATTAAAAATGGACAAAAAAAGGACAAAAAATTGACAAAAATGTGACAAAAAATGACAAAAATTTAATTAAAAAATTGATGAAAAAATGACCAAAATGTGACAAAAAATGACACAAAAAATTACAAAAATTTGACAAAAAATGACAAAAATGTGACAAAAAATGATCAAAAATGAGTTGAATACCCAACAAAAAAATGATGGAAAAAAAAAAGTGATGACGTGAGGAAAAAGATCCTCTCATTTCAGGCGGGAGTTAAGAGGTTAACTCAAATATCAGGGTTCCAAAAGTGGCAAGAAAATGTCAATATACATTTTGGGAATTTTCTTAAATGTAAAACTCAAAATGCGATTGTCTCTTGTTATGTGTGAACCCCCAGTCGTTCTATAATCGCGCTAAACCCAGACGTGTAAAGTGGATCCCCCCCAAATCTCTTAAGACTGAAACAAATTGTGTAGTCTGTGCTGAGCTCATAGAAACAGTTTTGTGCTTTGTCCATGTGGGAGAAGAAACGCGAAGCACACATTATCATTAAAAATGCCATCATAAACGAGTGTTGACTCATTTTCTGTGTGAAAATGACCAGTGGCTGTGCTGCGTTGCAGACTGTTTCTTTCAGCAGAAGACCTGGCTCTACGCTCTGGCCGATTACCAACAGGCCGAGGAGATGCTGGGACCTAACGACCCGACCATACGCCAGCGTCTGTCTGTGCTGCACTCCACGGTGGGACGGCTGTGCTTCAGGGAGAGGTCAGCAGCTCATCGCACTCACAGTTTCATCCAACACTGATACACTTACTGGATGCATAGGTCACTGTGCTGTAGTTTGGGACACTTTCTGACCCCAACAACTGAGCAGATCCACACTGCATAGCTCCAGACTTCAAAATCCGCTCCAGTGTTTTTCTGCCATATACAGAAGGGATGAGACAGTTCCTTTGAAAACATTGAATCTGTTGATTTTTTGATGAGGTTAAATTGATCAAACTATGTCATCTATGTCTTTCCTTTATTTGGATAGGACCCTTATTGTCAGAGAACATTTGAAATAGATTGTAAATAGATTAATAAAACATTTGATTGAAAATAAAATAAAATGTGGAACAATAAAAACATCGAAAAAGTACATTATAAACATTTCAGCTTAAAAGAAACGCCATTACTTGTTGTTGGGCAAGTAAAGTGTACCTGGCACTCCAAGCCCTGGATTTCAAAAGTGCACATTTTTAAGTCTAAGCAGAAACAGAACCTTCAACAGTAGAAAATTGAGTGGACTTTCCGCTCAATAAACCTCTCAGTAACCCTATAAATGTAGAAGACATCGTCAGACACATTATTAAAAAGCTTACAACGAAAACAACAGCAGCATCTTGGGTTCACTTTGAGGAGTGGTGCTGGGGTTGTCTCTGCACCACGAGGGCTCTGGAAGTAAAATACATACACATCATTAAAGGCATATGTTGTTATTACTTTTATTCACATCATGTATTTACAACGTTTTTATCACCAAAGGGACAAACAGACATTTGATTCATGGTAAAGCACAATCTGTCTTACCGTTGTGTTTGCTGTCTGTGGCCTGGTCTTTAGACGTTTCTCAGCTTCTTCTCGCAGGCGTCACGTTGTTCTTCCGTAGATCCAGAGCCAGTGAAGGATGAGCCTTCTGAGCGGAGTCCAAATACTCACGGCTGAGGCCAGACAATCCACACGCTTTTAAACTAAATATAAGAAATACTGGTCAGTTTGAACTTCACCTTTTGGAGGGACATGATGCAGTTCTTTCCCTCTCCAGAGCTCATAACACACACAACAAAATATTACAGTATTAGTTATGTCATGTAAACTGTTCTACGGTAAGAATGTTAAACTAAGTGTACTTCAATGTATAAGGTGAGAAATAAACATACAACAAACATACAAAAAACATCAAATCTCTGTCCAGGGGTGGCATAGAAAAAGTTTGATGAATTATATAACAAATACAAATATAGTTTAGTGATAAAAAAAAATCTTGATTCTTCTTATCAATCTTATCTTGTTAAGTGGTGATGACACAGCTCTACTTTCGGGTCCGCAGATGTGCGAGAAACTACATAAAATGGCCCATTAGCCAAAAATGCTCTACCTGCCCCAAAAACTAAGACAAAAAGTTGCTCAACAGTTATCATAGTGACCAGAATAGAATTCTCAGCTGCTCTCCACCTGAATTTCAAACTATGGGCTCTTAATGTTGTGATGTTACGTGAATGCAACCATTTGATTGTTGGTTTAGACCAATACGACCCCTGAACAAACATATTTAGAGACATTAAACTGACCTGAGAGTCTCCAGACAACAATCTCGTCTCTGCAGAAACCCACACAAATGAGACACTCCTGAATCAGACAAGTCTCTGTTAAAGCTCAGATCCAGGTGTGTGAGGTGTGATGGGTTGGACTTCAGAGCCAAGGCCAGAAAGGAACAGCAGATCTCTGACAAATTACAGCTCCTCAATCTAAAGAATAAAGTATTTCATTGACATCAGATTAAACAAAACAACGTTTACGTCATCAATGTACGACATTGATGACGTAAACCAAATAGACAGTGAACTGACCTGAGAGTCCCCAGTCGACAGTCTGGACTTTGCAGAAAACTACACAGATGAGACACTCCTGAGTCTGTCAGCCTGTTCTCATTTAGGCACAGATGTGTGAGATGTGAGGGGTTGGACCTCAGAGCCGAGGCCAGAGAGGAACAGCTGATCTCTGACAAACCACATTCACCCAATCTGAATAAAAAAGTAATTGTATTAAAGACGTCTGTAGGGTCCGTGCACAAAGTATAATTCATTTTTCGTTTCCACGTTTCAGAATGAAAGTGTTCTGAATACTTTGTTTTATTGGTTTTCAAATTAAACTCCACAAACAACAAACAAAAAACACAGCACGTTTTTATCAAAATTGATCCCTGTCTCAGCGTGATTTATTTGCCCAGGGGCACCCGAAAGCTGTCTTGAAACACGCTGATTTTAAAGCAGTACTAAGTAACGTGTTTACCTTAATAAATCCTTTTCGTAGTCCCTGTGGGGGTAATACAAGTGTTTGTCATGTTTGCAACTTGACTGCCACCGGTCCGGAGCAAGCAATACACAATAATGGAATCATGTAGAAGAAGGTAATATGCTAACGGGCAAAGCTAACTGCGGGCTAACGTCACTTTAAACAGTATTTACAGCCAAGTTTGAGTGAAAAAAAATATTTCCATTGTATAATTGGATGCACAGTAACCCTCTCTCCCTTCGCCTTTCCTGTCAGCGTAGTATTTACTCTCCAAGACAATTAATACGTTAAAAAATCGTAACTTGCTACTACACCTGCAGTTGCGCTTATGACCTCTAGGGGGAAGAGTGACTTAGTACTGCTTTAAACAACTGTACGCAAAGACTTTCGGAGTTCAAGGTGTGCTTCGTAGATGTAGACAGTTGGCCACATGTTCGAAACCCACCAAAGCACACAAGAGCAGCACTGGACATTAAACTCTCAAGTATTTGCATAGCAACAGCGGTTTAAACAGCGGCTCAATCCGAAACCATCAAATTGTAGCCTCTAAGCACTAACACTAGCAACTAACTCCTTAACCTTTCTTGGGGTCGACTGTTAGACCTCTATGCAGTTAGGGAACTAGACCTTCAGCAGCATTTGCACAATCCGTCCGTCCTTAAACAGGGGAAGGGGAAGTGACATCACCAACAGCTGCTTTTCTTCTTCTTTAAAGTTATTGGTGGAGCGCAGGTCAAACAAAAGTGCATGTCGCCCCCTAGTGTACAGTGTCCAACAACAACATAGTGTCCAAACAAAGACATTTAAGGAAAAAAATAAATCCAAATGATCCAAACATTTCCCTTTAGTGTTATTTTATTTCAACAGCTGTTTCATAAAGCTACAGCAGCAAATGATCCATGTGGCTTAAGTTTCTACTAAATGAAAACAAAAGCATTTAATCTGTTTCCTGAGTTTACTCTTTAACACTGACATGTGACTGAGCTGTGGGGACGACAACATGGATTTATCACTTTTATAAAGTTTGGCTTGTGCAGAATCTTAATTTTTAATTATTATTATTTTTATTATTAAATGTGCTCCTGTCAATCAACAGTGGTTGCGCATGAATCACTCGAGGGTGGGGGCGAGGGGGGTGGGGTTTTTTGGCGCAGTGGCTTATGGGATGGCACATAGCTCCTAATCACTGGTTAGTTAGCATCAGAGGTCCCTATGCTAAAGTGGCCATGATAGTTAGCATCAAGGCTCCTTTTCCTAACTACTTCCTAACTGACTTACCAATTCGGAGGCAACTTGCCATGGCGGACGCTGACGCACATCCGGTTTGGCGTAAGAGCTCTTAGCAATCTGCCTGTTTCGGAACCAGCCAGCGTGTTTCAAGACGGGAACATTACGCAGAGTACAGCCAGCTTCCAGGTGCCCCCAGACAAATAACACAATAAAACAAAATCAAATCGGGCTGAGACGGTGATTTAAAATGTCATTATTTGATTTAAGCTTCATAAGAAAACCTAAAATTCAGTCCATTTTGAATTATTTTGTTTAATTACATTTTTTTGGTTTTATCGTTTTGGATTTTAATTTAAAAAATCAATCAATAAAACAAAGTATACATGAATACTTTCATTCTGAAACGGAGAAACAAAAAATGAATTATACTTGGTATAATTAAATAATTATAACATAAAACTGCTTTTTTGCTATGTGTCAGATAAAAATAACAAGTAATTAAATTACTAAAAACAAATTAATTATAAAGTAGTTAATTTTGTATGACTTTGTATGAAATTAGAGTTCTAGTTCTAGTTATTATGCACAACATTGAAAATGTTTAAACATGACTTTAGTCACAAAAAGTGAACTGACCGGAGAGATCCTAGTCGACAGTCTGGATTTTGCAGAAAATCACACAGATCAGACACTCCTGAGTCTGTCAGTCTGTTCCAGCCCAAATCCAGGTGTCTGAGATGGGAGGGGTTGGACTTCAGAGCTGAGGCCAGAGACAAACAGCTGATCTTTGACAAACCACAGTGCTCCAATCTGAGTAAAGAGAAAATGATTTGATTAAGATCTGTTCACTGAATACTGTTTTTGTAATAAAATTGAGAAAAATACATGTAATACATGTGACAACAGGCTCTTTTGTCAAAGTTTAAAGGCCCTGTATGTGTACAATCAGTGCAGTTACATGAAGCGTCTAGTCCGACTATGCCAAGAATTGAATTGAAAAAACAAACTATCAAACCAGTACTGCAAAATCAGATTGTATGACCCCCTCTTTTGGCATTTATCAATCTGTACACTAAACCTCATTGGTGATTTAAACATGAAACTAGGCTACAGTGTTAATGTTTATGGACAGACTTTGATTAACCCATCAGACCCCTGGGGCCCGATCTTGAGGGCGAAGGCAAACGTGGTAGACTAGAGCAAAGGTGCAGACACAAGCTCACTTTGCACTCTTACCGGCGGTATATGTGAGCTGGGCCAGCGGCGTAGGGTACGCTGGGGCCCACGATAAATCATTATAGTAATTATTGGGACAGGCCTCTAGGTAACTGGATTGTCTTTTAAACCTGGAATACATCAGAGACAGTGAAATTACCTGAGAGTCTCCAGTTGACACTCTGGGCTCTGCAGAAATTCACTCAGATGAGACACTCCTGAATCTGACAGGTTTTCATTATGACTCAGATCCAGGAGTGTGAGATGTGAGGGGTTGGACTTCAGAGCTAAAGCCAGAGTAGAACAGCTGATCCTTGACAAACCACACCACTCCAGTCTGAATAAAAGATAGATTATATGTTTAATGTCCATAGACAACTCAAGTTTGGTTGTGCAACATCGCTTGTATGTTAGTGATTGGTTAGGGTTTTTTAATTTCAGCCCACCTTGCCCATGTAAAAAATCCTTGAAAGATGCCAAGAACTACTAATAAGATGCAAATATGCAAGAGCAGCAATACCTGAGTTTTGGAAACAACAACTTTGGTGTTAAAATCTATTTTTTGTAACAGCAAATTTCAGTACAGCAATAACATTTTATTTTAGTTTTGATCTTGATAAGATTTTTAGGTGTAGATTACAGCTATGACTCCAGTGTGGCTTGCTAGCAGCGTTTATTTTCATGGGAAAGTGCAAGGAAAGTAAAACATGGTGCTGTTTGTGTCTGGGCCCTGTTGATGGTGATTCTGGCAGTGCTGGTGTATTGTTTTGTGTGTATGTAGATGACACGCCTGACAGGAGATAATTGCTGCAGTGAGAGATGGCTCACTCTGCGATTAGCATTCCAAAATTTCATACTGCTTGATGTCTGTCGCAGTTTGTCTATGACCATTCTATTTTTAATCTTAATCCCTGTCTCACCTTACGACCTACACCCCATGTTATTGAGTTTTAAAATTAGTTGGAGTTTAAAAATATTGCCAAAAGCAAGTGATTGTTTGTCTCAGATGGCCAAAATCTTACACCAGACTTATGAGAAATAAGCATAAAAATTGCATAAAACAACAAAAAGAACTAGATTGACTGCGGAATTGCGGGAAGCGAATGCAGAAATTGCATAAACTGTTCAAATTGCATAAATGTGCTTAATTTGCATAATTTAATTTGCATAAACTGGTAAAATGCATAAAATGTCATGTTGCATAAACTGTATTCACCTTATTCCACCCCGCCCACTTTTGCCACTTTTTGCGTTGTCTCGGCACTTCCGTTGTCCAGACACTTCCAGTCGAGCGCGAAGCCCGTTCACTTTAACGGAGAACGAGGGAAAATATTCTCCGCTCAAATCTGATGTTTAGTCGATTGATTTGTGTAAAATGTCCAATGTTTGCAGTCAACACTGCAGCGTTTCTCAGCGCGGCCGAAAAACGGCTTTGTTTTTGTGTTGTGACTGATTTTATGTGGACTTCTCCGGCCCCATGTTAACACATAGGAGAAAAGGGGCGGGCACAATTCGGCGGCGCCCACGCGAGCCTCCGGAATAAGGTGAATAAACTGCATAAAGTGGTAAAATGCATGAATGGGTTAATTTGCATAAATTATGTAAATTGCATAAGCTCTTTAAAATTCAAAAGTCCTAAATGGCATAAACTCGTCAGTTGCATAAACGCTTTAAAATGCATAAACTTTTTAAATTCCATAAACTGGTCAAACTGTTGAAATGGCCTCAGTGCTTCAATGGCAGAAGCTGCACAAATGGCTGAAAGGCCTGGAGTCTCCCGATTGGCTGTATCCCCCCATACACACTAATGCGACAGGTCCACATTACACACCAATGCAAAAATTTCAAACTCTTGTATAAAAAAACTGGAAATCTGCAGAAGGCCAATTTTGGTTGCATAGGCTGAACATGCACAAAGTGCAGAAATCCGCAGTCAATCAATTACAAGTACATAATAGTTAATTCAGTGGATGAACGTATTCAGAACAGAAAAAGTTTATCAAAAAGAAGTCTGAGTCAAGGAAATAGTCAAATAATATTAATCGATTAGCAAAGTGTCAGCCCTAATCCAGACTAACTGATGTCCTCAGAGACAGCACTGACCTGAAAGAAGAGAGTTGACAGTGAGGACTCTTCAGTCCAGTACACAGTGAGGACACTGCTAAGTCACTCAGGTCATTTCCACTCAGGTCCAACTCTCTGAGATGGGAGGGGCTGGACCTCAGTGCTGAGACCACCACTTCATAGTGAAGCTCTGAGAGTCCACAATTAACAAACCTGTGAACAGATGTTTAAGTTTATTAATCTGATTGAATAAAGGTCTGCTGTCTGTGACTGAGGACTGACCGAGCCTTCTTGCAGTTCCTCACTGCAGGAATCAGTTTCGGTCGACCCTCTCGAGACGTGTTGTACTTCTGTAGGTCCAGCTCTTCCAGGACCTGCTCTGAAATCAGCAGCATGTGGGCCAGAGCCGAGCACTGGATCTCAGACAGTCTCTCTTTAGGTTCACCTCCAGACTTCAGGAAGTCCTGGATCTGCTGCTGAACAGACTGGTCCTTCAACTCCATCAGACAGTGGAAGATGTTGATGCTTCTGTCAGGAGAGACTTTCTCTGAGTTCATCTCTTTAAGGTTTTTAATGACTTGTGTGATTTCTGATTGGTCCATTGGACTCAGCAGAGCTCCTAAAAGTCTGTGGTTGGACTCCAGGCTGAGGCCATGAAGGAACCGCACAAACAGGTCTAGGTGGCCGTTTGGACTCTGCAGGGACTTTTCAAGAGTTTGTTTAAGAAACTCGTTTGGACTTAATTTTGAGATGGTCTTTTTGCTTGTGACTCCAAGAAACATCTTAACTACATCAGTGTTGTGGCTGAAGCAGTGGTGCAGGTAAACTGCTGCCAGAAACTCCTGCACGCTCAGGTGGATGAAGCAGTAGACTGACTGGTTGAAGACACTCTCTCGTTTGAAGATCTCAGTGCAGAGTCCAGAGTAAACCGAGGCCTCGCTCAGGTCCAGACCTACCTGCTCCAGGTCTTCTTGGTAGAACATGATGTTTCCTGTCTGTAGGTGCTCAAAGGCCAGTCTCCCCAGCTTTAGAAGGAGCTCCGTATCGGCCGCTGTCAGGAGGCTGACCTCCTGAACCATCTCTGTCATCATCTGTTCACTCTCCTCCTGCTCCTCTAGGCTCTGATTCTTCTCAGAACAAACCTCCTGGACATGAGACTTCCTCAAACACTTCTTCACTGAACCATCATCATGTCCTATTTCAAACTTCCTCTTCCTCTGCAGCGGTTTGTACTTCCTCTTCCTGTGTGTCTGCACCAACAGGAAGCTGGCATACATGTCTGTGAGTGTCTGAGGCAGTGGTCCGCTCTGATGATTTCTTAACACATGCTCCAGGACTGTTGAGGTGATCCAACAAAAGACTGGGATCTGGCTCATGTTATGGAGACTGCTGGAGGTTCTGAAGTGGGAGAGGACAGTTTGAAGCTGCTCTTCATCGGAAAACCTCTTCCTGAAGTACTCCTCCTTACGTTGGTCAGTGATGAAGCCCCTGACCTCAGTGCTCCTCTGCACGCACTGGGCTAGATTCTGATTGGCCGCCCCTGGGCGGGAGGTAATCCATATAAGGGCGTGAGGAAGCAGAGTGCCTTTGATGAGGTTCACTAACAGTACTCCGACCTCTGACCTCTGTGTGACCTCAGAGATCCGCTCACAGCTGAAGTCCAGAGGCAGTCTACTCTCGTCAAGGCCGTCGAATATGAACAGGAGTTTATAGACGGACAGGGTGTGAGCTGGGAGCGTCTGTGGATCAGAGACATGGAAGAGGTGTCAAAAGAACTCTATTCACCTTATTCCGGAAGTTTCGTATTCTCGTATTAGTTTACATATGACTGGAGATGTCAAGAGAAAATCAGTTCTACACAGACAAAGGAAGTGCCGATCTATGGCAAAAAGAGGTAAAAGTGGGTGAGGTGGAATAAGGTGAATCCATAGATACATACATCAGTTGGAGAACACAGTTTTATTTTATACACCAACATTTTGCTAAATATTTTTATACTTGCTAAGAAATGGAATAAGGAATTGTATTTAACATTTTTTTAACCAGGACAGTTCCGTTAAGATTTCAGAATTTCTGACTGCAGAGGGGAAACTGATGCACCTCGTGGAAACCTCAGACACTGGGAGAACAATTGCTACTACAACTGACAGGCCCCAAACAGTCTGGGATCGAACCCGGGACCCTATTCCATTTTAAAAGTCAATAACATTTACAGAATTTTAAAGATGACTCGGTAAATGTACTTGAAATTTAGGGACTAATGCAAATTCGGAGGTAAATGTGTGTGACCTGTGAAGTGAGTGCTGGATGGAACACTTGGATCATCTCCATCAGACTGTAGTCCCTCCCTCTGACCAGGTTGAGCTCTCTGAAGGACAGTGGCACCACCAGCTGCAGCTCCTGGTTCTCTGAGCCCTGGGCCCAATCCAGACAGAACTTCAGGACTGAGAAGGTCTTCCCCACTCCAGCCACACCCACAGTTAGCACAGCTTTGATTGAGCCCTGCTGCTGTAACACCCCCTGCTGTTGCTCAGGGGGCAGAGGTTTAAAGATGTCCTGGCACCTGATGGCCTTCTCCTCGATGTTCTTTTTGGACTGTTCGTCCAGGAGCTTCTCATGTGCTCTGGCCTCTTGCCTGAGTCCCTCTGTGATGTACAGCTCAGTGTAGATCCTGTTCAGAGGAGTTCTATCTCCTGATCCTTCAGTTCCCTCTGTCACACTCTCACATCTGCGGATGAGGCTCAACTTATGGTTCTTCACAACCTTCTGCAGACCTTCCCCTGGACACAGAGGGTGCAGACACCAGGTAAGATCTATTTATGTGTTTGATACAAGTTTATGTGTTTGATACACTGCACTGACTGACCTTGTACAGTGTCTTGGACCCACTCATCAGAACTTCTGCCTAAGTTCCAACTCTGTGGCTTGTCATCTTGCATAGTTTCTCTGTGGACACAAACACAGATGCATTGAATGACTATATTTGTTTAAATAAATCACCTTTACATTACACAGAAACTATCCCTTAAAGGGACTAGATGCAAGTTAGTCATTTTTGTACTCACTACTGCCACCTCAGGTCTTACGTGTAACTGCAGTCTCTATATTAAGCTCGTGCATAGGATGTGAAAGGAGTCTCGTGTTCACGGTCGGGTTTTCCAAACAAGTCAATAAGCACGGATTTATCTCCTGTGACTTTTTGTCGCTAAGTAAAAACACGGTTTGTTGACATCCTGTGTGTGTACTTGACTGTTTGTGCTCGCTAATCTGAGTGTAACAGGATAAACAGGATGTGATAATTTTGGGGTGATTATTAACTATTAACAAGTCTAAACAACTATTTGATCTACACTCTTCAAACGTCAAAATTGACCTTTTTTTTTTAAATGAAAACGCTGCCATGCTTATAGTTCACACTCATTAATTTTGTGTTAGTTTTAATGTCTGCAATGTTTGCTTTCAAACCATGTTTTGTTTTTTGTAGAAAAATGTGATTGATTTGTACAAGGAAATTATACAACTGTATACCAGTATTTTAACCATACCTGCAGGCGCTTCTATTTTCTACACATTTGATTAGTTGCATTGCCTAAATAATTATATCATAGTATGTCATTTAGTTGATAATTTGAATTCTATGTGTGTTTTTGCTTTCAGAATTCTATGGAATCAGACTTTAGCATCTTTACAAAATCTATCTCAGTCAAAAAGAAGCACACAGAGCTACAATGCTGTTTAAAGGAGCTATATCATGCAAAATTGACTTTTTGGAGCTTTTAACCATGTTGTTATCCTATTTCCTTATCAAAAACACCCCCAGAGTGTTTTTGGCTTCATTCACGCAGTTCTCAGCAATCCTCCTGAATCCTGGTAAACGACTGACTTGCTCAGTTGTGTCATCAGAGCAGAACGGAAATGCTTGACGTCTATAATGTAATGTCTTAAAGGATCTGTATCATGCTATTTTAGCCATCCCAAAGTAAAGTATAGGCATTTATATGATATAGAAACAGACGGCATCTCTGGAATCGTCCATATACGGTCCTGTTTGAAAACAGTTAAGGGGGAAAACAATTTTGAAAAAATCTAAACTTTCTCTAATTATTGAAAAACTACTTTAACAAATGCTGAATTATGAATATAGTTTCTACTAAATAAAGATCCAAAGTCATGGAGAGGAGCAAAGTGGTTCAACAGTCCATAAATACATAAAAAAACGGAGAATGCTAATATGATGCTACATGTTAGCATCGGGCTAATGCTAACGGTTAGCTAGTGCTTGCTACAACTGCCGTTTTTTCACTTCTACTGAACAATCTGCTGTGAGAAAATATCCATATGGACCCGATTTGTATGTGATAAATAAGTTCATATTCCACCAGAAAATGGTTAAAAAGAGGGAAAATTGTGTTTCCCAAAAGATTCTATTTTCCCCCTCGGCGAAGCCACGCCCCCTTCTATGACGAGATGCCGTCTGTATCTATATTGTTCCTCTACCGCTATGGAGCACTATTTTTTGTGAGAAATATAAGTGTTTTCTGGGGGTATTTTGCAAACCCGGAAAACCAGATGCCTCAATTCAGTTAACTCCGCCCCCTCTCTCCAAGCGGATCTGCCCATGCATTATTAGCAGTAAAATAAATATAAATATCACAGCACTAAGTGAAGTTACTTCACAATGCAGTTATAAGGAGTTGACATCTGCAACACAAGCTAACATGCGTTTGGATTGACTCACCGCTCTGTCCTGGCCGCTCCATCGGGTGTTTACATTATGGGACTCGCGTTGGTTATAAAAGTTAATCCACTTTGATTCTGGCGAAGGTTCACCAAACATCCATCAAGAGACAGTCACAGAAAAACACTGTTTTGGCTGATAGTCGCCGAATCCCGGAAAGAAATGTCAACTTCTGGCGAGTGAACTCTTCTTTAAGAAGGCTGAATAAAGTCCTGTACCTCTCGCAACCAAAAGCGCTTTTCTCCGTGACATTATCATTAGGTTAGAAAAAAGAACAGGTGTGTCCAGAGTAGGTTAGAAAGAGCTCCTTCTTCACAACTTTCAGTGCAAACATGACATCTGTTCAGATGCTCAAGGGGTGTGTTTGTTTTCTCTGCAAGGGCAGCGCGGACGCCTCGGACACTTTCTTTTTTTAAATTATTTTCTTCTTTTCTTTTTCGTACAACATAAATAATGAAAAAGCTGTTTTATAAATGAAATTAGGGCATAACATTACAGACGTCGGGCTCTTCCTGTCTGACATTATGACCTAAAAAACGTCAGAGTGTTACAAGTCAGTGGTTTTCCAGGAGAGGGCGGAGCAGCTGCAGCAGGATTCAGGAGAATTGCTTAGAACTGCGTGAATGAAGCTAAAAAACATTCTGGGGGTGTTTTTGAGAAGGAAGCAGTATTACAACATGGTTAAAAGCTACAAAAAGTTTATTTTACATGATATAGGACCTTTAACATTTTAAACTCTGCATACTCCTATTAAAGTAATAGGCCACAGTTTTTCCATACTGAGATTTATGTTCTTACTTGAGCTTAGACGAGTTAATGCACCTGTCTTTGTGCGTGCGCTCAGTCACAAAGATGTTGCGCAGTAATATCTTCACTTTACTGCGCGGATGTCGAAGTGCTCCAATTACGCCTTACAATATTTATCCGCTCAGACAGAGCCGGTGCTGGCCCTTCTGGGGCCTAAGCAAAAATCCAGACGGGAGCCCTACAGTTCGCATCCTATGGCTATTCGGCGAAGAGCGAATCCATTTACGGTCAAAAACAGTTCCACTGTACAGTAGTGCAGGGCAGAAGTGGAACATAATGACCTCCATTCAGACCCTGCCCCTCTGTGTGAGAACCACTAACCACCAAGCCACTGTCAGACTGGGATTTAGCACTACTACTAAGTATTTCCCCCACTTTTTAAAATGGTAAATGGCAAATGGTCCCATTCTCTCACCCCTGGTCCCTGACCCACAGTTTGGGAACCACTAATTTAAAACTAACTGAAACCTACACCTGATGTTTATTTCTGTCTTGCTATTGAGAATTAGCCTGTGAGTCGCCCAATTCGTTTTAGTCACTGTACTCATGAGAACTGTGTGGATTCAACTCCTCTTTGAGACAAAAAGGCCACGTACAATGGCTTTACTCTCCTCCGCCAAACTACTGTCCTGATTCTCCGCTAGAGACAAGAAGAAGATAGTTTAAATGAGTGTATGGCCGATGACGTCCAGAGTCCGCGCAGAGAACATGCAGGCGCGCATGAGGCGAAGAGCTTTGGAAGTGACATTCACTTCAGCAGACTGCTCCGTTTTGGTGTTGTATGTGGCAAAGTAGGCGGAGAGTGAGTGAGCGCTGTCAGAGAGTCTGTCCCATTACAACGCATTGATTAATCAGTGAAACCACATGTAGTTTGACTGAGATGCGGGGCACCTTGTGTAGTTTGCGTATAGGAAAAAACGCCTCTGGGCTTAGAAAATCGACATGTTTAATTTTGTGTATTTGGATCATTTAACTACTCACGTAACCGTATTTAAATAGGGGAACAGCTTGGTCGCTTCTTACTTCACCCATGTTTGGACCCATTCAGGAAAGGAGGAGAGGCTAAATGCTAACAGCGTCTTTGGTCTTTTTGCGTGACTGAGTGCACGCACAAAGACCAGACAGGTACGCATCAACTCATCTAAGATAAGGTAAGAACATATCTCCGCATGGAAAAACGGTGGCCTATTCCTTTAAACACTGGGGTACACCAGTTCGCAATTTCCTTCTTTATGGGAAGCCATTGTTTCTCCCATTATTATTCCATGCAAGATTAGTATTGTCTCACACAAATACATAATTCAACTACAGAAACATAAAACATTTATTGCCATGTGCGTACCACTGCTAATCCTTCATAGGAATAGGATGGAAGATTGGCATCGGTCTCAACAGACAATATGGTGCAATGGTTTGTATTTCTTACCTTGAGTCTGGAGGAGTCGGTACAAGTCTGAAGTTCATATCTTTGTCTTTGCTCTTAATGGACAGATTGGACATTAACGCTGCAGATCTGCTTCTATGGAGAAGATACATCATAGATTTTAGAGATTTTTTTCCCCACCTTAATATACAACATATTACACAGGATTTGTAACAGCTTTTTTTTCCTGATTTTGTGTTTTTGTTTCATGCCTTGTCTCTTGGCAGACTCTTAATATTATAGTAATGTTTTTGTCTTTTACCTTGAGTCTTGAGGAATGGGTTCATGACTGAAGTTCATATCTTTATCTTTACTCATCATGGACAGATTGGACACTGAGGCTGTAGATCTGCTTCTGTGGAGAAGATACATCATAGATTTTAGAGATTTTTTTCCCCACCTTAATATACAACATATTACACAGGATTTGTAACAGCTTTTTTTTCCTGATTTTGTGTTTTTGTTTCATGCCTTGTCTCTTGGCAGACTCTTAATATTATAGTAATGTTTTTGTCTTTTACCTTGAGTCTTGAGGAATGGGTTCATGACTGAAGTTCATATCTTTATCTTTACTCTTCATGGACAGATTGGACACTGAGGCTGTAGATCTGCTTCTGTGGAGAAACAAAGATTTTACGTTACAAGCATTCACGAGTATGCAAGTAACTGGAGATGGGCAGGACACCTTTTTTTCTGACCCACGCCAACCCGATCGGATGTAAAATCAAACCTGACCCACCCGACCCGAAAACATTAGTCTCCGTTTGCCGACCCGACCTTAACCCACACACATTAAAAAGCCGCAGCATGAGCCGCTCTGCAGCTGGCTGTCACTCAAACGGGAGCGTGTCACATGACAGCGAGTTTACTGTGGAGAATTAGCACCTGATGTTTTGTTTTGCCACTGCGCTGCTGAGGAACCTTTGAAATCGTTTATGGATTTATCAGGAAACAAGGAACTGAAACTTTCCTGAGGCTTAAGTTTTACCACGTTATGGATAACTCATTCTGTCAAACTAAACGGAGTTTGGACTAAAGTGGAGCAGCCTTTACCAGAAGAAGTTGCTCTCCTCAGGTTGGTAAGAAGCTGTCGCCTTGTTATTTGAATTTTACCTTGCTTCTTGCTGCTCCCTTATTTTCGCCACATGTGCATGTCGCGCGGAGCGGACATCAAAGTCATACAAAAGTGATAGGCTAGGCGGCATCTAAACAAAACATGCTAATGATGCGTCTACCCTAACTGAACATTCAACAAAACACAGCCGACTTTGTGTGGCAAGAAATGCACTTTTTGTTATAAGCCAACAATGTAAGGACAAAAAAAAAAGTGCACCTTCTAACCTGACCCACCCGCACCCGAAGATGTGGTAGCCTATACCCGACAGAATCTGCGGGCCCCGTGGGTGGACTGCAGGTATTGGGTCGCTCAAGGAGTCACTTTTTATGGGGCTTTTTACACTTCAACTTACTTATTTGAAATCCGAAAGAAAAGGTGTGAAACACACAAGAAATGTTTCAGTTTTCTACTATGTGTAGTTATGACACTGATGGTGATAATAATTATTGTTGTTTTTTTCTTTTTCATGGTTTTCATTATTTTTTTTAATGTGGACTGTGGTTGCTGGAAACAGAACTTAAAGAAGTTTATGTTTAGTTACAACTCTTTATTTATTTTATTATTTTATGTATTTATTTGAAAAGGAGGGACAATACATATTAATGAACATTTTTACAAATGTAAATATGCCAGATTATAGCCTTAGGCTAATTTCAATCTGCAGACCCCCTGGCAGGTTGATGTTACACACGAGTTAGTAAAAACATACAGAGACACTATATACAGACTATGTACAGAGAGACAGGAATGAGAACAGTGATCACATCATGTTAAAACAAATAACAATAACTAGAGTGGACAACAGAGGAGAATATAGAAAATAGTAAATGCATCGACTGTATTGCACAAACCTCAATAATGCACATGCCCTGACAGACCTGATATTGCACTGACCCATATTGCGCCATTCTTTATTACATTGACCCGCATTACACTGACCCCTATTGCCCAACCCATGTTATCGGACTCTTATTGCACAACCCGTATTACACTGATAATTGTATCTCTTGTATCTTAGTTTGTTAGTTTGGTGAAAAGTCTGTAGTCTTGACTCTTGACTTAGTCCTGGCTTTTCTCAGACTCTCAGTATTACGTCTTATCTTCTTAATGTTGGCTGTGGCTGCATGTTCTGTGCAGTTTTATTTTTTAACTTGGCTTTTGCTGCATATTTCCCTTTTACTTACCTTGTGTCTGGAGGAGCAGGTTCCAGGCTGAAGTTCATATGTTCGTCTTTACTCTTTACGGACAGACCAGAAACCGAGGCTTCATGTCTGAACAGGAAAACATTTTTAGAATGTTAAAAAATGTCTTAACCCCCACCCAAACTGAGCACAATCCCTAAAAGCTTCTTGAAAAAAATCACCAAAATAGCAACATAAACAAGGATGAAAACGAATCAAAAAAACACTAGAAAAGAAGCCAAAAAAAGTTTCAAAAAAGCAACAAAAAAGTTACACAAATGTGGCGAAAAAGCTCCTGACTCTGGCTAATAGGCCTTTTAGATTTGGGTAATGCTGAACTGGAGAAAATGCGCTCAGTTTAGGCGGGGGTTAAGTGGTTCAACGTTAGATTAATATGAAGGAAATGACTGAGCTCACTTGGTCCCACTGAGATCTGGATCAGCGCTGCCCCCTTGAGGCTCTCCTTTGCATAAGTTTCTGTTTCTCTGAAAATCCATGTCTTCGTCTTGTGCCATGTCTGCTGTAGGTTGCATGACTGAGCAACCTACTCTGAAGGAAAAGGATGAATAGAAAGATATTATGCTGCTCTTTAAGCATGTCACACCTTGGAATGGACTTTTTATGTACATTTAAGCATACATATCTGCCTCTCACACTATTGTATGATGTCATATTTCACTTATTGCTGCACACCCATTACTGTATATTTCACTCTCATGTGGAATTTCTGCTCTTTAGTTTGCTCATGTGCATTTTTTGCAATATACTTCCTGGGTTCTGTCCTGTGCTGGATAACTCCAGCACAGGACAGAACTCCAGTTATAAAGACATCATAAATCATAAAAACTGGACGACAAAAGCACTCACCTCAAACGCTCTATGCTTCAGCCTTCCCCTGGATCATAACAAACTCCTCCCCCTTTGTGCAACGTCATGTGAGTTCACTGTTGTGGTTGGCTGAGTCAAACTGCATGGCCCAAAGTCAAGCACCACATTCTCCAAAAACATGAACACAGCTTTCTGGGAGTCTGTATTTGTGGTGTTCTTAACAACTTTTTGATCTCAATATTATTTATCAAAATAAAATAGGAGGCTAGAAAATAGGCCAGAGGATATAAACCCCTGCAATAGATCACAAAATATAAAAACAAAATTAACTAAACTAAAAACAAAATTGTGTTGGCCAACCCGCAGGTAAAGGAAACATGGTAGGCTGCCTTCATTGCTCCCCTGATACGGTGCACCGCCTCCTGGGTTTGTCCTTGTTTAAGGGACCTCCACTACAAACTAGCATCCTAGTTTTTCCGTGTTTGCACTCGATGTGGGACATTATCAACCTTATTAAATGAATCAAAACTAAAATTGTGTTGTCTATTTATGATGCCACAAACACAGTTTCACCACCTGCAGTTTTAGCTATAGGCCAGAATATGGCCCAATTTCAATTTCCCCCCTTTGCCCTTCGCCTTTGCCCTTTCCCTCCATTTTGTGTGTTCTTTCAAATGGACTTTAAAAGTCGGCGACACGAAGGAGCGGGACTATGGAAACAGATTTGAGACAAAACTATTCAAATTACTTTTAAAGGAACTCAAATGAAAAATAAATTATAATATATCTTTTGGGATTTCAGAAGCTAGTATTGTCATTCCAACATAAAAATAAACAATAGAACATAAAATGACGAATAGTGCTTAGAACCTGACTCCTGAACGATCATTCATTGATGCCCTGAACCCATTTACCTGAACCAAAATTAGATTAATTACAAAACCACTAATTGTCTGGGTCTGTAATTTCAAATTTAGAAGCACAGAAAATGGTTGTTTGACTGGAAACCTCTGGAACCTTCAAAATGTGGAGATAGGTAATGGACAGTCTATTTTAAGGTATATAGAAAACAATAAAACGTTGCTAAATCATAAGATAAGATTTATTGATCTTACAATGGAGAAATGTATTTGTTACATTCAGCTCTTAGAAACACAATCATACTGGGTTTGCATTTTTGGCCCCTGCTCCAAATGAGCTCGAGACCCCTGCTTTATACTACATACGGATTAGACCAGGCCTCCATCCATCGCCTGGTCCAAAACGCTGGATGTGCACATGACTCTTGATCTGGCCTCTTTGCACTGGCTCCCAATGAGCTACAGGATCCAGTTTAAGGTCCTATTGAGGGTTTTTAAATGTTTGAGTTGGATGGCTCCGTCTTACCTGTCACTGAGCTTCTGTCTATCCATGTTCCAAGTAGATCAAAGTCGGCAAACCAAATGATGATAGATGTCCTGAGATCTTGGATGGAAACAAGGGGCTTTTGCCCTGACTTTGGAACAGTCTTCCTTTACGTCGCCATGGTGACGTGAAAACAGGAAGTGACCTCCCTCTCTCCTGGTGCAGCTGAATTGTTTGCCTTTTTCAGTGAATTGTTTGCCTTTTTCAGCGAACCACGTTGTTTTTCTGGATACTTTTGTACGTCTTTACCGTGTTTTTGTGGAGGTTTGGTGGATTTGTTTACTTTGAGAGTCCAAAATGATCCTGAAGAAAGCAGCTTTTTGAAGGGAAACAAACTGCTAGCTTATCAGCTAAACCCATTTGAGATCTACAAACATCTTCTTCTGAGACACTGAACAGTGAAGAGGCACCAAGAGCCCCCACACCTGCAGCACGGAGGAGGCGTCACAAGAGGAGCTACAGGAAACAACAAAAGGGACCAACGAGGAGATGGTGATAGACTGTGGAGGGAGCTGTGCAGGAGGAAGAGGAAGGACGAGGTGGAGCTGACCAGTGCAGGACACCACGCTCTGAGACGGGGACAAGCCCAGGAGGCGGTGCACCGTTTCAGATGATCAGAGGAGACAGAGGGCAGCTACAGTTTCTCCATCCTCCAAGGTCATGCGGGTGGAGTGGCTGAAGGACAACGAGATCATCGACCCGGCCGAGGACAGGAACTTCTACATCACCGTGGACACAACCTGATCATCAAGCAGGCGCGTCTGTCCCACACGGCCAACTACACCTGTGTGGCCAAGAACATCGTGGCCAAGCGCAAGAGCTCCACCGCCGTGGTCATCGTCTATGGATTTCCCATCAACCAGTGCTCCTCCTGTGACCAAAACAGTGAAGATGGCGGCCGCGACACAACCATCTTTCACCAAAGAAAAAAAAAAAGAGTGGAAAAAGAGTGGTGCGCACTGAATGGGTGCTGCTGCCGGATGCTCTCTCATCGAATGCAATTTCTCCATCTGTGAGATCAATAAAGTATCATCTTATCTTATCTTATCTTATCTTGAGCGTTAAAACAGCTCAGTCTTTCATTATATACTGTATATCTTTTGAAGGCCCGAATGTTTGCACGAGACTTCAACACAAGTTCAGCAGGATATTTTGGTGGTTCTTTTGATTGCAATTGTCACTGTGTACTTTTTAATTCGTTTTACTTTTTTTGGACTTCGGAGCAGAGATGATTAATGTGCCCTTGACCTACAGTTTCAGGGTTCGACATGGTTGCCAAGGACAAATATACTTTTTGTGTGCTGAAAAATGCAGACAGCAACTGAAGCCATGTAACCTGACATTAATTAAAACTTCTTTTATTGTCTGCCAGTGTGCGCTCGCCGACAGTTCATCCACCGCTGAATGTCCCTTCTTTTCACCTTTATGTTCGCAACCTCCCTCTCTCTCGGTACAGCTGCTTTTTTTGTGCATTTTTCTGTGAGCTGCATTTGTGGTTTCTGTGCCACGTTGTTTTACTGGATGCTTTTGTTCGTCTAGTGCCATGTTTTTGTGGTGATCGGTGGATTTTTTTCACTACAGAGTGTGGGGGATCTAAATAGAATAGAAAGCTTTATTGATTGGGGGAAAAAAATCACAAAATTGATGCACATTTTTAAGTCTAAACAGAAACAGAAACTTCAACAGCAGCAATTTCAACCTGGATAGACTCAAACAGACAAAAGCAGCGATTAGATTAAGATTAAGATTTATTGACATGTATATTAGTTTGGGCGATCAGACCCCGGCAGTAACATCGATGTATGAAAGTCAGTATGGATGAACAGCTTGGAGTTAGGGATGTCTTCCCCCGGAGCCTGGACACTGGTGGTGATATGGAAGACCCGTGAAGCTGCAGCAGGTAGAAGCCGTGGATGGAAGAGGCGGAGATGGGGTGGAGGCAGGTCGTAGCGCAGCTGGGAAGTGAACGAACCATGATTGCTGGGGCTTAAAAGCGGGACCGAGGGCAATGATTGGCTGCTATGGAGGTGCGGCTCTTACGCTGATGGCTAAGGTAGAGGTGTGGCCCTCTCGGAAGCGATCATTGGCTGGAGGTATGTGATGCTGAAAATCGTCTCCCAGGTTGAATTAACGCCTAGGCTTCATTTGAGTGGACCTTCCGCTCAATAAACCTCTCAGTAACCTTATAAATGTGAAAATAACAGCTATAGAAGGAGATCACAGACTCTTTGTATAAGGACTGAAGCAAAACTTTGTTCATGACACAGTCTCAAACGTCAGGCTATATTTGTTCAAGGTTTTTTATTGCAATGTCCATCTTCTCTGGAGTCAGAACCGTATTAACAAAGTTACAACAAAAACAACTGCAGCATCTTGGGTTCACTTTGAGGAGTGGTGCTATCTCTTATCTCTGCACCGCGAGGGCTCTGGAAGTCAAAAACATACACATCATTAAAAGCATATTTTATAGTTGTATTGACATCATGTGTTCCCACCGTTTTTATCACCAAAGTGACAAATACTGTCATTAGAGTCATGGTAAAGCACAATCTGTCTTACCGTTGTGTTTGCTGTCTGTGGCCTGGTCTTTAGACGTTTCTCAGCTTAATCTCGCAGGCGTCACGTTGTTCTTCCGTAGATCCAGAGCCAGTGAAGGATGAGCCTTCTGAGCGGAGACCAAAGACTCACGGCTGGAGCCAGACAAACCACATGCTTTTAAACTAAACAGAAGAAACATTAGTCAGTTTGAGCTTCACATTTAGAAGGGACATAATGCAGTTCATTGGGTCATGTTATTGATCCTGTTTGTTTCTCCAGAGCTCATAACACTCACAACTGTACACAAGAGCCACCTCCGCATTGAATATTACTACTATATAAACTGTTTAAGGTAAGTGTGTCAAACTAAGTGTACTTCAATGTATAAGGTAAGAAATAAACATCAAAAGATAATTCACAGCTGTAGTGCTGTGAAAAAGTATTTGCCCCCTTCCTGATTTGTTACATTTGTTTATATTTATCACACTTACATGTTTCTGATCATCAAGACAATTTTTATATGACACAAGGACATTCCCACTGAATAAAAAATGCAGTTTGAATGATCATCACATTTATTAACCTCTGAACTCCCACCTGAACATGTTTTCTCCAAATTCTCCAAATCTAAAAGCTTCTTCAAAAAACAAGAAGAAAATGAGGATGTAAACGCAACAAAAAAAGCGAAACAGTGACCAAAAGAAGCGACAAAAATGACAAAAACTCAACAAAAAAGTGACAAAAATCCAGCAAAAAAAAAGATAAAAATCCAGCAAAAGAGTGACAAAAATCCAGCCGAAAAAATGTCAAAAATCCAGCAGAAAAAAATAACAAAAATCCAGTAAAAAAGTGACAAAAATCCAGCAGATAAAAGACAAAAATCCAGTAAAAAAGTGACAATAATCCAGCAAAAAATGACAAAAATCCAGCAGAAAAAATGAACAAAATACAGAAAAACGGACAAAAATCCAGCAGAAAAAAGACAAAAATCCAGTAAAAAAAAAAGACAAAAATCCAGTAAAAAATGACAAAAATCCAGCAGAAAAAATGAACAAAATACAGAAAAACTGACAAAAATCCAGCAGAAAAAAGACAAAAATCCAGTAAAAAAAAAAGACAAAAATCCAGTAAAAACTGACAAAAATCCAGCAGAAAAACTGACAAAAATCCAGCAAAAAAACTGACAAAAATCCAGCAAAAAAAGACAAAAATCCAGCAGAAAAAAGACAAAAATCCAGCAAAAAAAAAAAAGAGAAAAAAATCCATCAGAAAAAAAGACAAAAATCCAGCAGAAAAAATGAAAGACAAAAATTCAGCAGAAAAAAGACAAAAATCCAGCAAAAAAGTGACAGAAGAGCAGCAAAAAAGTAATAAAAAAGTGACAACAATGGTATAGAGGAGAGAATGGATTTGGTTTTGGCGGGTGGTAAGAGGTTAAGGGAAAGAAAAAAAAACAAAAAGAGCCGGCTCTATTGGCTCCCAAATGGCTCTTCATATTTTTACATAATCAATTTCAGACAAATTTAGTAGAGATTTTGATTTGGTTAAATGAGCTGTTAGTATTAGTAATTTGTTTCAGTACAGTTTTTCATTGCTTTTATATGGCTTATAGTGGTCTGCGCCCACACTTTAAAAACTGGTATTATTATTTTAGTATGTACTATTCTATTTACACTCAAAATCCCTAGTGTTTCCCCCCAGTCCCTCTGCTGCCTGTGTCAGCTCCGCCCTCCTCCTGTTCCTGAGCTGCAGCACCTCGCGCTGAGAGAGGAATACAGACTCCAGACATCACTGAAGTCAAAACTTTAGCAGGACTGTCCTTTTTTTTTTGCTTTTGTAGTGGTCTCACATGAGGAAAAGGCCGACATTTCGACGTACGGTCGCGTTGTTTACTTTTCACTCCACAAACCCAGCGTAACTCTATCTAACCATCAAACCGAAAACATGAGGCAGATTTGTCTCAAATAAAAAGTGACCAAAAGCTAGAGAAGGACTGACTATTTTTTAAGCTTGTAGAGATCTTGATTTTGTGTAAAGAGCATATTTGTTCCTCGCCTTTCTCCCTCTCCCCGACCACATTCTCTAGCTCTTTCCCCTTCTCACTCTCTCTTTATTATTTCTCTGAGGCGAGTGTAGCGCAGAGCGGTGCATGTGTAGCATAATAAACAAACAAACATTTTAAAAAAAGCCGGCTCTTTGTACAGACTCGTTCGCGACCGACCATCACTATAATCCAAACCTCTCTGGCCCTGTGTGAAAAAGTTAATGCCCCCTGGTTATCCCGCCCTTTACATCAATAACTGAAGTCTAGTGTTTGCGATAACTGGTGATGAGTTTTTATCTTAGAGTTGAGTCATGAACACTGACTTTGACTGAGCCCAGGCTGCAGCTCTTCAGATGTTGTTCTGGGTTCTTCTGTGACCTCCTGGATGAGTCGTTGTTGCACTCTTGGAGTCATTTCATGGCATTATAGGTTTTCTTATCAGATTTTGTAGCCTACTTTATATGTCTAGGTCTAAATGTGATATGTTCTTGATTCAACAAACTTGGTGGTAACCAGGCTTGGGAGTGGCCAATGAAACTTAACTCAGCTTCAAAAATCTGGTTATTCACAGATAATCACAGAGGGGGCATTTATATTTTCACACAGGGCCAGAGAGGTTTGGATTTTTCTTTCCCTTAATAAATGTGATAATCATTCGGAAACTGTATTTTGTATTCACTGGGAATGTCCTTGAGTGATATAAAAACGTGCTTGAT
Organism: Gobius niger; assembly: GCF_951799975.1. Lineage (NCBI taxonomy): Eukaryota > Metazoa > Chordata > Actinopteri > Gobiiformes > Gobiidae > Gobius > Gobius niger. The sequence continues at coordinate 39,212,538 of NC_136852.1, read as the reverse complement.
GATGGGAGACATGTAAGTGTGATAAATATAAACAAATGTAAGAAATCTGGAAGGGAGCAAATGCTTTTTCATGGCACTGTAGATGTCCAGGGGTGGCGTTGAAAGGGTTTCATGAATTATATACTAATTATAATACAAATTGGGTTTAGAGATCAAAGATTATCTGTCTGAATCCAACGTAAAATATCCCATTCATCGTTTGGAAAAATGTTAATAGCACAACGCCGGCTAATCAACTATGTGCCAACTCATGGACATAAAACACACAAGATTGAATTGAAGATTTGTCTAAAACGTTATAAACTGAAAAGCTATAAAATAATTTTGTCGTATTTTCAAGTATTGAATATTTTCTTATTTGTAAAATATCCACACAATGGTCAGTAGTTAGCATAGAGCCGATTAGCCGGTGTAATGCTTTTAAACTCTTAAAGGAATAGGCCACTGTTTTTACATACATGAGATATGTTCTTACTAGGGCTGTCACGGTATGAAAATGTTACCTCACGGTTATTGTGACCAAAATTATCACGGTTTTCGGTGTTATCGCGGTATTTTTTTTAATGTGTGTTAATATGTTCAGAAAGCATTGATAGTCCTACACATACTGAAATAGTTTCAAAAAAGTTAAACAGTGCTTATTATATAAAAAAATAGAGACAAAGCCTTTTCACATCAAAGTAAAGGAACTAAAATGATGTGTTGTTGATCGTTTCGAGGTTATTACATGTACTATTTATAGCGCCAGAAACGAAGAAGAATATTTTTGAACAAGATAAACCGTCTATATCAGGAAAATTGTCCTTAGTTTGTTTCCTTCCAGTGAGCTTTCGCTTTACATATTTGGGAAAATGCCATCAGACAGTGATCATTGTTAAATTCATAAAACTGCGGCAAGAGTGAATCTATTGCAATCTGCCACCGGGAGCCCCGTAACGCATTGTGCCATTATGCGGAGGTATCCGGACACGGCTTATGCTGGCGGTGGCGCTGCAGCCGCACTATGGGGCGACTCGTTACATTCTCCCTCAACCCAAAGTCCCACATCAGCATTTCAGCTAAAACGCTAACGTTAGCTTACTGCTATAGAGCTGTGAAGACGGTCACGCAGGAGAGTCAGAGGTTCGAAGTATTGCTGCTTTAGAGACACTTTTTCCTGCACGTTCCGCAAACAGGAAAACTGTCTCTATCAACAGTTCTTCAGCTTTCTTAAAATACCCAAAACATGTCCAGACTTCAGGCTCGGTCTCTGAGGCTGATAGATCCTGCGCGCTGTCTTCTCGGACATGATTCCAGCTTCGAGAAAGTTTTGTTTTGGTTGTAAGCCAATAATAATATAATATAAAAAACAAAGATGTTGTTAGCATTTGGCCTCTCCCAATGTATTCCTATAGCACCAAACAAGTACGCATCAACTCTAAGCTCAGGTAAGAACATATCTCCGTATGAAAAAAAAGTGGCCTGTTCCTTTAATACTAATTTTTTGGGAAATGGATGCTAAAAATAAATAGGAAATTTTATGTCGGATCCAGACACGTGGCCGGAGGTAAGGTGGGACTGTTGAGCTCTATACGACCTGGTCCTGAGTCTGAAAACTTAAACCTAACATTTTTAGAGACATCGAACTGACCTGAGAGTCTCCAGGCGACATTCTGGGCTCTTCAGAAATTCACATAAATGAGGCACTCCTGAATCAGCTATGGCTTTGTTAAAGCTCAGATCCAGGTGTGTGAGATGTGATGGGTTGGACTTCAGAGCCAAGGCCAGAGAGGAAAAGCAGATCTCTGACAAATTACAGCTCCTCAATCTAAATAAAGAATCAATAATTTGATTGACATTATAGTGTGTATACATAGATAAAACATACAGAACAATTTTAACATGTATTATGGTAATTATTTCTGCACCACCCTTACCTTTTTGTTTTTATTTTACCTTTATTTAACCAGGAAAGTCCCACTGAGATTAAGAACTAGTGCTGCGCAATCGTGCCCCCCCCCCCACATATTGAAAATTAAATATTTAAAAAATTACTTTGCATGACATTAAAAATGTTTAAAGTGCAAATGACCCATTTCACAAAAACTTAGTTACCACAGTTACATTCAAGATGCATGTTAACATTATCCCACCAAATCAAGAAGAATTACAAAAACTTCAGAGTTCACACATAACTCACACAGTCAGAGACAGTGAACTGACCTGAGAGTCCCCAGCTGACACTCTGATCTTTGGAGAAAACCACACAGATGAGACACTCCTGAGTCTGTCAGTCTGTTCCCACTCAGGCACAGATGTGTGAGCTGTGAGGGGTTGGACTTCAGAGCTGAGGCCAAACAGTCGATCTCTGACAAACCACATTCAGCCAATCTGAATAAAAAAGTAGTTATATTTTAGACTTCTGTAGCGGAAGACACCAAACTGAACTGTACATCTGTACCTACTTTAAAAAAAAAAATGCTTTGTGTCATATAAAAATAACAATTACATTAAATTGAAAAAGAAATTAAAAGAAAGTAATTCATTCATTTTGTATAACTTTTTATGAACTTAGAATTTTAGTTATAGTTGTTATGCATGACAGTGAAAATGGTTAAACATGAGTTTAGTTCCAGAAAGTGAACTGACCCAAGAGATCCTAGTCGACAGTCTGGATTTTTCAGAAAATCACACAAATGAGACACTCCTGAGTCAGTCAGTCTGTTCGAGCCCAAATCCAGGTGTCTGAGATGGGAGGGGTTGGACTTCAGAGCTGAGGCCAGACACAAACAGCTGATCTTTGACAAACCACAGTGCTCCAATCTGAGTAAAGAGAAAATGATGTGATTAAAATCAACAGTAAACTCTTTTAGGGTTTATAGATAAATAAAACTCTGTTAAAAATACTGTTATTGCAATAAACAACAGCCTGTTTTGTCAAAGTTTAAAGGCCAATAATGGAATTGTCCAGTCCCAGATAAGATAATAAGTTCAACGATAAGCCTCCTTTTTTCTCAGTTTACACCGTTTTTCATTTCACCCCTCTGGGGTCTCCCGGACATCAATTTGAAGCTACATCACCAGTAGCTTCACCTGCTTTGTAGCAGCTGTTCTCTTAAGCTGATGTATTCGTCTGCAGAAACCGTCCTCATTGTGCATTTATCTGCACAAACCCGTGTGTGCTCTGAATCAGCCACAAATCTCTTAACAGTTCAATGATTACGCTTAATCTTTCGTGACATATCGAAGGTTTTCATACCTAGTCCAAGGCATTCGACTATTTCACTCTTTTCATCAGAAGAGAGATCCTTTTTCTTTCCCATATTGCTTGAAAATGGTGGTCTGCTTAATAGTGTTTTTTCAGTAGTTTTTCCCTCAACTGGGCTTACTTGACAACTCATAATCACAAGCGTCTGTGATTGTTGTTAGTGATTCAAAGAGCCCTGACTGAGACACAATACCATCCATGAGTTTCATTGAAAAACATATTTTTTACCTTTATGACATTGACCTTTATGGAATACAAATTGCATAATAATTTGGAACATACTTATTAATTATTGGGACAGGCCTAAAGGTAACGGAATTGTTTTTTTTAAACCTGGAATACATCAGAGACAGTGAAATTACCTGAGAGTCTCCAGTTGACACTTCGGGCTCTGCAGAAATCCACACAGACGAGCCACTCCTGAATCTGACAGGTTTTCATTATGACTCAGATCTAGGAGTGTGAGATGTGAGGACTTCAGAGCTAAGGCCAGAGTAGAACAGCTGTTCTTTGACAAACCACACCACTCCAGTCTGAATAAAAGATAGATTATATTTTTAATGTCCATAGACAACTCCAGTTAGGTTACACAACATTACTTGTCTGTAAGTCAGTGATGGATTGTCTTGTTTTTTTTCAGCCTGCCTTGTCTAGAAGTCTAACCTGGCCCTCAACACTGCTTCTACTTTTACAAGCCGCCCCGCAACCATTAAAATTAATAAATATATAAATATGATAGGTCTTTAATTCCGTCCCAAGAAAATCCTTGAAAGATGCCTAAATCTAGCAAAAAGATGCAAATCTACAAGGTTTGGGGTTGTCAGTAAAAAATACGTTGGTTTTAATCATTCCCTCATGCTCTCTCTATCTCCCTCTTTCTCAGAGGAGCAGCATGCAGACTGTCAGGGTAGACAGTGGATAGAGGTAGAGGTAACGCAAACTCATGCACAGAGGAACCAGTCTAAGATATGGGTTATTGGGCACCATAAAAGCTGCAAAACACTGCTTGTTTTATGAAATTCCAATGTAAAAACACTGCTATAAAGATGTTGAAATGAAGACATGGCTTTATAGAAATGATACGCGCTTACTGCAACCTGAGGGGTCCGTGGGGGTCCACAAATGAAGGACATCTGATTAGTCTCACAATGGATAAAATCCAATTTTTGCAACAGCAAATTTCAAGTACAGCAGTGACATTTTATTTTAGTTCGTCAGAGAACAGAGAATCAGCCCTAATCCAGACTAACTGATGTCCTCAGAGACAGCACTGACCTGAAAGAAGAGAGTTGACAGTGAGGACTCTTCAGTCCAGTACACAGTGAGGACACTGCTAAGTCACTCAGGTCATTTCCATTCAGGTCCAACTCTCTGAGATGGGAGGGGCTGGACCTCAGTGCTGAGGCCACCACTTCACACTGCAGCTCTGAGAGTCTACAATTAACAAACCTGTGGACAGATGTTTAAGTTTGTTAGATTAGTCCAGCTAAAGGTTTGCTGTTTGTAACTGGGGACTGACCGAGCCTTACGGCAGTTCCTCACCGCCGGGACCAGTCTTTGTTTACCCTCAGAAGACGTGTTGTACTTCTCTAGATCAAGCTCCTCCAGGACCTGCTCTGAAATCAGCAGCATGTGGGCCAGAGCCGAGCACTGGATCTCAGACAGTCTCTCTTTAGATCCACCTCCAGACTTCAGGAAGTCCTGGATCTGCTGGTGAACAGACTGGTCCTTCAACTCCATCAGACAGTGGAAGATGTTGATGCTTCTGTCAGGAGAGACTTTCTCTGAGTTCATCTCTTTAAGGTTTTTAATGACTTGTGTGATTTCTGATTGGTCCATTGGACTCAGCAGAGCTCCTAAAAGTCTGTGGTTGGACTCCAGGCTGAGGCCATGAAGGAACCGCACAAACAGGTCTAGGTGGCCGTTTGGACTCTGCAGGGACTTTTCAAGAGTTTGTTTAAGAAACTCGTTTGGACTTAATTTTGAGATGGTCTTTTTGCTTGTGACTCCAAGAAACATCTTAACTACATCAGTGTTGTGGCTGAAGCAGTGGTGCAGGTAAACTGCTGCCAGAAACTCCTGCACGCTCAGGTGGATGAAGCAGTAGACTGACTGGTTGAAGACACTCTCTCGTTTGAAGATCTCAGTGCAGAGTCCAGAGTAGACCGAGGCCTCGCTCAGGTCCAGACCTACCTGCTCCAGGTCTTCTTGGTAGAACATGATGTTTCCTGTCTGTAGGTGCTCAAAGGCCAGTCTCCCCAGCTTTAGAAGGAGCTCCGTATCTGCGTCTTTCAGCCACAGTGTCTCAAGGCTGATCTCCTGAACCATCTCTGTCAACATCTGTTCACTCTCCACCTGCTCCTCTAGGCTCGGATTCTCCTCTGGACAAACTTCCTGATCATGGGACTTCCTCAAAGTTTTCTTCACTGAACCATCATCATGTCCTTTTTCAAACTTCCTCTTCCCCTCATTCAACAGCGGTTTGTACTTCTTCTTCCTTTCCGTCTGCACCAACAGGAAGCTGGCGTACATTTCTGTGAGTGTCTGGGGCAGTGGTCCGCTCTGATGGGTTCTCAACACATGCTCCAGGACTGTATAGGTGATCCAGCAAAAGACTGGGATCTCACACATGTTGTGGAGGCTGCGGTTGTTCTTAATGTGGGACAGGACTGTTTGAAGCTGCTCTTCATCAGAGAACCTCTTCCTGAAGTACTCCTCCTTATGTCGGTCAGTGATGAAGCCCCTGACTTCCGTGACCCTATGCACGCACTGGGCTGGAATCTGATTGGCTGCCGCTGGGCGGGAGGTGATCCATATAAGGGCTTGAGGAAGCATAGTGCCTTTGATGAGGTTCACCAACAGTACTCCGACCTCTGAGCTCTGTGTGACATCAGAGATCCGCTCACAGTTGAAGTCCAGAGACAGTCTACTCTCGTCAAGGCCGTCGAATATGAACAGGGGTTTACAGACGGACAGAGTGTGAGCTGGGAGCGTCTGTGGGTCAGAGACATGGAAGAGGTGTCAAAAGAACTCTACTTGCAAAGTATTTTATACCTGCTAAGAATAAAATAGAATAAAGAATTTCATTTGACCTTTATCTAATCAGGACAGTCCCACTGAGATTTCAGAATCTCTGACCTAGAGGGGAACCTATTAAACCTAGCATACATTTTTGTGATGGGGAAACTGGTACACCTGGTGTAAATACTACATAGAAAGGCCTCAAACAATCGGTGATCGAACCTTTTTTATGAGACAACAGTGCCAGGATTATAAATCACAGCTTAAAGAGGAATAATAATTTCAAAAGTAGATAATATTTATGGAAGTTCAAAGAAATGAAATTTAGAGACTAAAAAATCTGGAGGTAAATGTGTGTGACCTGTGAAGTGAGTGCTGGATGGAACGCTTGGATCAGCTCCATCAGACTGTAGTCCCTCCCTCTGACCAGGTTGAGCTCTCTGAAGGACAGTGGCACCACCAGCTGCAGCTCCTGGTTCTCTGAGCCCTGGGCCCAGTCCAGACAGAACTTCAGGACTGAGAAGGTCTTCCCCACTCCAGCCACGCCCACAGTTAGCACAGCTTTGATTGAGCCCTGCTGCTGTAAAACCCCCTGCTGCTGCTCAGGGGGCAGAGGTTTAAAGATGTCCTGGCACCTGATGGCCTTCTCCTCGATGTTCTTCTTGGGCAGTTCCTCCAGGAACCTCTCCTCATGTAGTACTCTGGCCTCTTGCCTGAGTCCCTCTGTGATGTACAGCTCAGTGTAGATGCTGTTCAGAAGAGTTCTGTCCCCTGATCCTTCAGTTCCCTCTGTCACACTCTCACATCTGCTGATCAGGCTCAGCTTATGACCTTCCCCTGGACACAGAGGATGCAGACACCAGGTAAGATCTGTTAATGTGTTTGAAATGTCATACACTGCACTGACTGACCTTATGCAGTGACTTGGACCCACTTACCAGATCTTTTGACTAAGTCCCGACTCTGAGGCCTGTCGTATGGCATTGACTCTGTTTCTCTGTGGACACAAACACAGATGCATCGAATGATTCTTTGAATATTACATTTGCTTAAACAAGTCACTTCCATCCTCTATCTATATCTATGTCTATATATCTATATATATATTATATTAAAAGCCACTAGCTTTTCATATATTGAACACATACTGATACATTTACAGGTACGCAGACCGCCTCGGTGTTACCGGTGTCGGAGCCGCTCAGAGACTGGCAGAGCTGGGTCTGTGTTGAATTGCGCAGCTCGAGACTGACTTTTGATGACTTTAGCGCTGTCGATTGGTCCCTCCACAATATTTCAGCGTTGAGAGACTTAATCATTATTTTACACCTGAAGCCATGTTACAGCACGGAAGGGCATCCTACAGCCCAGCCTTCGCTGTGCAGCTGATGCGGTCAGATCTGAACATTACAGATCTGAACACTTTCATTAGGAATAATAATAAGCCACATTCATTATGTATATATTTTTTTAACGGCTGGTAATTAGTGATGGCCAAAAAACGTGACGCTCCGGATCTTGTATCGCTCTACCTGAAGCAGATTGTTTCTAAACACTGCGTCAGAGCTTCTTTCAGTAACATCTGGTCACGTGTATAAAGCGGGTCATCGGCTCAGAGCGTCTCACTGTGCTGCCTTAGGCGGTGAGGGACTAAACAACGGATGTTTTGTCGTTTTCTCGTTTTAATAGTATCAATGCCTCTACAAATGTGTTACGGCCTTGGCGCAGCAGTTAGCGCTCGTGCTCCACAGCTAGAAGGTCCCGGGTTCGATTTCCCACCTGGACAGGGCCTTTCTGTGTGGAGTGTGCGTGTTCTCCCCGTGTCTGCATAGGTTTCCTCTGGGTACTCTGGTTTCCCCTACCACTAAAACATGTACAATAGGTTCGCCTCTGGGGCCCAAATTCAAAATCTCAGAAAATTTGAATAGTGTGAAAAGGGATATTGTAAGTGAAATTTTATCATGCAAGTTGGATGTTTGTAGTCCTTGGATGTGCAAATTTTGACGAACTGCTGCAGCTAAAGGTTCGATGAAGATTGAGAACAAGATGGGGGAGAGTGGACAGCCCTGCCTAACCCCCCCTGTGTAAAGTGAATGATTGAGAAGATAGACCGTTTTTAACGTTAATGCACATAGTCAATTGTGGAGTAAAAACAAGCTGCACAGTCTTCTTTCCTTTTCTTTCATTCCATTTTTTCTTCTCTTTATTGAAGAGGAAGGGGGGGGAGGAGGGTATGGGTGGTGAGAGGAGCTTAGAGTGAGCTTGCTCTGTCAAAGTCCAGTTAGAAGTCAAATGTCTCTTCTTATCTGTGCATATTCTGTCTGTGTCAAGGCTAAGTGATATTTTGTCAGTGAATGGCAGTGGGGTCGACTGAAGTGTGGCCCTGGGCCGGAGGCTGTGCAAACTGGAACACTTGAGTTTTTAGCTTTAAAGGGGGGGTATTATGCAAAATCGACTTTTTCAAGCTTTACATCATGGTATTCTGTCACTCCCTCATTAAAAACATGCCTGAAGTGTTGCCTTGGCACATTCACGTATTTTTGAGTAATCTGTAAAAACTCTGATGGCGGCCATTTTAGGGATAGCTTTGCCTGAGTCCTCCTAGGAACGCCCCCACCTCCTGGAGACGCCTCCGAGCTTTCGTCACCAGCCGAGTAACCAACCACTGCTCCTCAGCAGAACCCCCTCCCCACTGATGCCACAGACAGCGTGTGGAGGGGGCGTGTCGGAAAGGCTCAGAGGTTCTTAAAGAGACAGAGGCCTATTTCAAGACATTCACTACAGCCATTTTGAGAGAGCAATTTTATACAAGGCAGTTATTCTAATTTACTGCATTTACAGACCAACAGAAGGTTTGGTCATCATTGTAGTGTGATATAGACTGGTGCTATGTAACTGAAAAAAGCATAATACCCCCTCTTTAAGCTGCATTATGTTACTTTTACCTTGAGTCTGAAGGATCGGGTTGAAGACTGAAGTTCATATCTTTGTCTTTACTCTTCATGGACAGGTTGGACATGGAGGCTGATGACCAGCTTCTGTTGGCAAATTATTATGTTTTTTTTCACCCTGATTAAACAAATGCCAGATTACAGTCCAGATTTAAAGAGTAAACTCAGTGTTGGAGCGAACTGAATATTTCCACCCTACTCTACTCAATGCATTTGAAGTGTTTCCATCAGCCCACTTTATTCTTAACTGCCACGTTTTTTAGTACCTGCTTGGCCCTGGAACAGCCCACTGCAAAGCCATATCCACTTGGGGAGGGCCGAGATACAAATTCCACGAGACAAGGCACGAGATTGGGTTCATGAGATAGAGACGAGATTTTGACATATTTTATAATAATCAAAAAGATGAAACATTTCCTTTTACTGAACAAAATTTAAATTAATCATTTTATTCTTTAAAGTGCAAAACAATGAAACCTGGATCTAACTAAATATCCCTTTAAGTACCTTTAAGCCATCCACTGTATTGGATGAAAAAAATCTGCACTTTTAACTTACTCAAGGCTAAAAAAATCTTGTGGCTTTTTCATCTTGCGAGACCTTGTGGCAGGAGATCTTGGTCCATCCCTAATATCCACGGATACGCCCTAGTAACCATGGATACAGTACCAGATTCTACAGAGTAAACAAAATGCAACCAAAGGAAGTAGAAGAGATTTGGCTCCCCTGATGCGAGAACTTTTCTGATTTTCAGATAAATAAACCAGAGTGGTATTAATGAGAACTATTGCACTAAAGCTCCAAAAGCCTGTGCCTGTGAGTCGCGGGCCAAACACGGCGATGTCAAGCGCGAAAAACACATATAACTGCAAATTATAAAGTTACTTTATTTTATTTACTTTTTATTTTTTCGATAGCCTACATTTGCATTTGATTCTATGCAAATAACATGCTATTTTAAAACAAATGGTAACTACGGCAAAAGCCTAATTTTAGTAAAACAAAATCAACAATTGTAGCAATTTAGTGCCAAAAAAAAACAAACACCTGTATCTACAGCACCTACAGTAACTTTACCTCATTCATTAACGCAAAGAAAATGCCACATTAGATTATTTTGAAAGTGTCAGTTCAGCATAAATTCTTTTATAAATCATTTTTTAACATATACTGTTGTTGGCGTCAACAACCTTTGCAATAAAAGTTGGAAAACTGGGAAAGTTGATGCTACAGCGCTCTGTGATTGATAAACACCAAGACACCAACAGTGTTTCCTTAAAGGGACTATAAGGAGTTTAAAAATGTTAAAATTAAGTATTTTCCTCCCCCTACATGTTCCAGCCATGTCCTAATGTGTAGAATGAGCTCAGACCTGTTCACCAAAACTGCCTCTAAAATCCTGTACGGTCACTCAAAAATGTGTCACTTCGGCCCGAATTGCCGTCATGCACGAGCTTAATATAGAAGCTGCAGTTACACATATGGCCTGAGGTGGCAGTAGTGAGTATAAAATGGCGAACTTGCTTCCAGCCCCTTTAACTTTTGCGACAGCAGTGAAACAGCACCAATTTGACGCTGGTGGTCAAAAAGTGTACTGCATCCATATTTACCATTGAGAATGAATGGAAGAGAGTTAGTATTAACCAAACAGCACAAAAGTAGGTCACTCTCTGGTGGGCCAACAGAATTGTTTCGGCGGGCCAAATTTGGCCCGCGGGTCCCACTTTGGGCACCCCTGACTTACATAGTTAAAACCTGCCTCCACCGAGTTTAGAGTGAATTAATAATGGTCTGCTGTACCTTTGAGAAGCTTGTCAAACTTGTGTAACGCAATACAGTTTCAATCTGATACTTGTCCCAGTTCTGTCTCGTTTTAGTTTTTGGTTTGTATTTCTTACCTCGAGTCTGGAGGGAGAAGTTCAAGTCTGAAGTTCATATCTTTGTCTTTGCTCATAGTGGACCGATTGGATACTGGCACTGCAGATCTGCTTCTGTGGAGAAACTAAACCTTGATGAAATGTGACAAAATCTTGACAGAAACGCAACAAAAAGCCACAAAAAACGCAATAAAAAATCTACAAAAACACACCAAATAAAGCTATATAATCCAAAACTTGACAGGTCTGGGTTAAGGCCGGGGGTAAGAGGTTAAATGGAAAACGTGCCCTGTGGAGGTCGCAATCACAACAAGTGCTTCTTCCATTGAGGAGCGCGACTAAAAAAGGCCTTCAGAAATGTTACGTTCAACACTGTTCAAAAGCTAGTGTTTGGGACTCCAGCGGTCTGACAGAATGAGTTGCCAAAAATGAGCTGCATCTCTCATACAGCTTGCATTGTGCAATAAAATTATTACAGCATTATAATGGCCTACTCAATAAGATATTTTTTTCAAGATTTCTCCTTATATTCTCCTTAAAACAATATTATCAGTCTTTCTTGTTCCATAAATTAACCCCACCGCACCTCTATCTACGCAGCACTTACATCTTCTGTCTCGTTTTAGTTTTTGGTTTGTATTTCTTACCTCGAGTCTGGAGGGGGAGGTTCAAGTCTGAAGTTCATATCTTTGTCTTTGCTCATAGTGGACCGATTGGATACTGGCACTGCAGATCTGCTTCTGTGGAGAAGATACATCATAGTGAGATTTCTTCCCCCACCTTAAAGGCACTATACCTGATCGTATTTATTGAAATGGAACAGAATTTGTTCGGTCGTCCTTTAGTGTGTTGTAAACATGTGTGGGAAAAACACTGTGTATCTAATAATCAAACATTTATATCCATGTCATGAACTTGGGGGCCGTTTTTCTTGCATTTTTCTGAAAGTGACCCTGCAAGTTGTGAAATGTGCCGATAAACTTGTCCCTGTGACAAATTTGGATGCTACAGATAAAAAAGTTTTAAAAAAGTTAAGAATGACTTTGGACCACCAATAATATTTATTATAATATGAATTCATTAGCTTCCTCTTACATTGTTAAAGGGGGGGTATTATGCAAAATCGACTTTTTCAAGCTTTACATCATGTTATTAAGTCATTCCCTCATTAAAAACATGCCTGAAGTGTTGCCTGGGCACATTCACGTATTTTCGAGTAATCTGTAGAAACTCTGATGGCGGCCATTTTAGGGATAAAACGCCTGATTCCTTCAGGAAACGCCCTCGACCTCCAGGATACGCCTCCGACCTTTCGTCACCAGCCGAGTAACCAACCACTGCTCCTCAGCAGAACCCCCTCCCCGCAGTGTCTAGCCCTAAGATGTAAACAGAGTCATCATGGAGGATTAGCTTCATGTGTTGTGAACCGGAGCCACAGCAGACTTTTACAAAGACACACATCAGTGTTTCTGTTACCTAAACACCCAGGATTAAAACCGGTGACAAGAACACTTATTTCAGTGTCTGGTTCTGCGCTGGGCCTTGATGATGCACAGAGCCTCCGGAGAAAGCTAATGCTAAGCTAAACCTCGAGTCATCACGTGAAAACGAGAAATATGCACACATAAAGTCAATAAAACCACCACACACATAAAGAACCGTTTAACAATGATCACACACGGAGACTGGCTTGTTGATTTGGAAGTGTATTGCTCACATTTCATCTACAATGGGTCATAGCCGAGTGGTTTTCTCCCGGAGCTAACAAGCTAGCCGCGACAAGCTAACGGGAAAATTCACTGAATACAAGCAGCATATTATGCATTGAAAACGTCACTAAAACAGGCAACTGCTTGAAGCAGCCTTTATGATGATCACACACTGAGCCGGGCTTGTTGATTTCGTAGTTCATTGCTCACATTTCATCTACAGTGAGTCGTAGCCGAGTGGTTTCTCCCGGAGCTAAGGCACTATTAGCCGCGACAAGCTAACAACCTTCACCTTCACAACATTCATTGAAAACAGGCAGCATATTATGCACAAATAACGTCAATAAAGCAGCAACTACTCGAAGCAGCCTTTACGATGATCACACAATGAGCCTGGCTTTACACATGTGTGGTTTATTACAGACTTTTCATCAACAATGAGCTGTAGTCGATTATAACAAGCTAACGGGTAACCTCGAAAAACCATTGTCCACCTGCACAGATAATGTCCGTCTTTTGAATCGTATGGGCTCCTGCAGATCCTGGTGTCGTCCATGGGGGTATAGTTAGAGATCCATAGGGCAGATGCAAAGAGATAGCCTCCAAACAGCAGTTATTTTTCAGGCAAGAGCCCCTTCCAAGCGTCCGGTGTGGAAGGTTCGTCTCCAAATAATATCCTGTGTGGCCATTGTTCACAAAGTGATAAACAGTAGCTCCTTTCCAACAATAAAAATTAAAATGCACCGATCGTAGTTTCAATACTGTGGAGAAAACGAGCGCAGTGTTGTTGTGATGCCACAGACAGCGTGTGGAGGGGGCGTGTCGGAAAGGGTCAGAGGTTCTTAAAGAGACAGAGGCCTATTTCAAGTCATTTGCTACCACCATTTTGAAAGAGCAATTTTATACAAGGCAGTTCTTCTAATTTACTGCATTGACAGACCAACAGAAGGTTTCGTCATCATTGTAGTGTGCTATAGACTGGTGCTATGTGGCTGAAAAGAGCATAATACCCCCTCTTTAAATGCAACATGTTACATTGTATCTGTAACTGGTTTTGTCCTGCATTTGTGTTTACTCAGGCCTTGTCTCTTGGGTGGACTCTTGATTGCTTTTCCCTACCATTACAAGATACAACAATGGATTTGTTTGAACGTTTTCATGTTATTTTTGGCTTTTAGATAGTCTTCAAGAGCCTTAAGTTTGAATTGAGGGAACTGTTTTGGTTTGTAGTGCTTGTTCAGAAGAACTGATCTGTCTAGGCCCCAACTGTTAATGAGCTTTGCTAAGTTTGGGCTGTGGCTGCATTTATCTTCTCCGTTCCCTCTCCTCTCCTGCCCAGTTTTAGACTTGACTTTATCTATATGAAAACCAAAGTAACGCTTTTGTCTTTTACCTTGAGTCTTGAGGAATGGGTTCATGACTGAAGTTCATATCTTTGTCTTTGCTCTTCATGGACAGATTGGACACCGAGGCTGTAGATCTGCTTCTGCGGAGAAACAAACAGAAGATTTAAGTTTCGTTTATTTGAGCAGCTTACATGTTTGTAATTCACACATTAGACAATCATAGGTGCTCAAAAGAAGTAAGCTGAAGCAAGAAGCTTATGAGCGCCTACCCCATATTCACCATAATAAATATTTGCATTTCACAGTAATACATGTGAGGACTGTATCCACAACAAATAAGAATTTAGCAACAAAAAAAAGTCTATTCCTTATAGACAAGTGTCCTCAAAAGGCATTTATGACTGGACCGCATTTACTTAGTTGCATACATTTCCTGTAGGGAGGAATTATTTACATTAATAACAGCATCTTAAGTAAGTAACGTCATAATAGTCATCGTTGCAAACATTCACAAGTATGCGAGTAACTGTGATCAGTATGGCTCAAGTATCAAGTATGGCTCACTCAAAGTTACGCTTGCTCAAAGCTTAATGTTTTCGTGCATATAAACTCAAAATCTGACACCCTGAACACAAACAAAAAGTTCATTATATTTGACAGAATTATCAATGTTAGCAAAAAAAATTACTTATTTGTGGTCCATAAGAAAAAGTCCATCCATCCATCCATGGGCTAAGGGCTAAGGGCTGTCCGTTCCCTGTATGACGCAGCAGGAGCTTGGTTCGCATTGCCGGTGTAACGTCGAGATGCACTTTGTCAAGCTGCACTGACAGTATCAACACGCATGTGCACATGTCTGTGTCTCTCATTAAAAACGAGTTAACAGCTGGTAAACTTTGTCTTGCATAATATTACGTAACTAAAGAGCAGTCGACTCTTTCCTCAGCAACTTTTATGACATTTAATCGGTCATGCTTTCTGATTATTGACAAATCTTCCTACTTTTTACGTTTTTAAAGCCTATATTTTCAACAGACAGATATTTTAAGGAAAATTGTTTTAGCAGCTACGTCATTTACTAATTACATGTAGAATGGGGGCGGCACGGTAGCGCAGCGGTTAGTGCTCTCGCTTCACAGCTAGAAGGTCCGGGTTCGATTCCCACCAGGGACGGGGCCTTTCTGTGTGGAGTTTGCATGTTCTCCCCGTGTCTGCGTAGGTTTCCTCCGGGCACTCCGGTTTCCCCTACCACTAAAAACATGTACAATAGGCCAGGATGAATGATGTGTGAGTGAATGTATGGTGGTGGTCAGAGGGTCTGTTGGCGCAGACGTGTGTAGTCGCGAAAGCGCCTCTGACAGTCTCCCCCAGGGGAAACTGAAGCTACAAACGTAGCTTTCCACCATCGAGTATGGAGTGAATGTACAATTGTCTCATGTAAAGCGCTTTGTGACTATATGTCTGTGAAAGGCGCTATATAAATAAAGATCTTCTTCTTCTAGAATAGACTGCCTAATTCGACAGTAAAATTTATGAAATCATGTTATCTGCTGAAAAAGCGGAACTCGATGGCTGAATGTAAAATGACTCGATAGTTCTGCACATGCGCAGCAACGAGAAGTAGTGCAACTCGACAAGCCGTCTGTTTCGATTGTACACCGGCAGTAAGTCAGACCTGTTCCCGGTGCGTGTTGGTCTCCGCAGGGCTGCCCTTTGTCACCGGTTCTGTTCATTACCTTTATGGACAGAATTTCTAGGCGCAGCCAGGGGCCGGAGGGTGTCCGGTTTTTGGAGCCTCAGGATCTCATCTCTGCTGTTTGCGGATGATGTTGTTCTGTTGGCTTCAACAAATCAGGACCTTCAGCTGCTCTGGGGCGGTTTGCAGCCGGGATGAGGATCAGCACCTCCAAATCCGAGGCCATGGTTCTCCACCGGAAAAAAGGTGGCTTCCCTTCTTCGGGTCGGTGGGGAGTCCTTGCCTCAAGTGGAGGAGTTCAAGTATCTCGGGGTCTTGTTTACGTCTTGTCCCCGAATAAAGCGGAAGAAAATGGATGGATGGATGGACAACACTGATGTTGATAATTATCATTGGTTGTTTTTTTTAATGTTTTTTATGGTTTATTGTTGTAATGCCGTAATACCGTAATTACAAGACTATAAACCGCTACTTTTTATACAACGATGTGCCTAATTAATAGATTTTTATGGTCTAACTGAATGTTTTGTCTCGTGATATCAATAACAACGCACCCCCCATTACCTTGTGTCCGGAGGAGCAGGTTCCAGGCTGAAGTTCATATCTTTGTCTTTACTCATTGTGGACAGACCGGAAACCGAGGCTGCAGTGTCATGTCTGAATAGGGAAGAAATATGTTTCTGTGCCTCTTGGCCCCCCACCAGAACCGAGCACATTTTCTCCAGTTTGGCAAAACCGAAAAAGCTTCTTGAAAAAAGCTTCAAAATGGCAACGAAAACAAGTCGTAAACGAGAATAAAAACAAAACACAGCACCAAAAGTAACAAAAAAGCAATTATAAAAAAAATGCGGTGAAAAGGCGTCAAAAAACGACTAAAAAGTGACGACATGTTGAGAGTTGAGATTAGTTTTATAGGTCTTAGCTTTCAAATGAGGCGTTACCCGGGCCTATAGGCTGTAAGCTCCAGTCAGGAAGCTTTTAGATTTGGGTGAAGCCGAACTGGTGAAAATGTGCTCAGTTAGAGGTTTAAATGTTCGATTAACCTCTTAACTCCCGCCTGAACCAAGAGGATCTTTTTCCTCACGTCATCAGATTTTTTTCCATCATTTTTTTGTTGGGTATTCAACTCATTTTTGGAACTTTTTTGTCACATTTTTGTAATTTTTTTATCACATTTTTGTAAAAAATTTTTGGTCACATTTTGTCATTTTTTGTCACATTTTCGTCATTTTTTCATCAATTTGTTATCAATTTTTTTTCATTTTTTTGTTACATTTTGGTCATTTTTTTGGTCATATTTTTGTAAAAAAAAAAAAAAGTCACATTTTGTCACATTTTGTCACATTTTTGTCATTATTTTGTCATTTTTTGTCAATTTCTTGTGACATTTTTGCCACTTTTCCATCAATTTTTCTACATTTTTTTCAATGTTTTCTCATTTTTTGTCACATTTTTTTCATTTTTTCATCAATTTATATCAATTTTTTTTTCATTTTCTTTTACATTTGTGTCTTTTTTTGTCACATTTTTGTCATTTTTTGTCACATTTTTTATCAATTTGTTTTCATTTTTTGTTACATTTTTGTCATATTTTTGTAAAAAAAAATTGTCACATTTTGTCACATTTTTGTCCTTTTTTGTCAAATTTTTTGTCATTTTTTCGTCATTTTTTGTCAGTTTCTTGTGACATTTTTGCCACTTTTTCATCAATTTTTCGTTACTTTTTTCCTAATTTTTTCTCACTTTTCGTCACATTTCCGTCGTTGTTTTCGTCTCAGTTTTGTCGCTATTTTCACAGCTTTTATCCAGAAGCTTTTGGACTGGGGGTAAAGCCAAACTGGAGAAAATGTGCTCAGTTCAGGTGGGAGTTAAGGGGTTAATATGAAGGAAATAACTGAGCTCACTTGGTCCCACTGAGGTCCGGATCGATGCTGCCCCCTTGAGGCTCTCCGTTGAGTAAGTCTCTGTTTCCATGGAAATGCATGTCTCTGTCTTGTGCCATGTCCTCGGTTGCTCAGCCTGAGGCGTGGGGTGGTGACTCATAGTAATGTTATCTGAGGGGAAAGGATGAATATACATTTCTGAGAGCATGCGCAGAGATATCACGCTGCTCTTTCCACATGGCACACCGTTGAATGGACTCTTTATGTATGTTCAAGTACGCATTTCTGCCCCTCACACTATCTTATGTTGTCATACTTCACTCATTGTACACACTGGATTTGATGAGCTCATAGTTCACTCTTGGGTGTAGTCTTTTGTTCGATAACTACATTCTATGAAACACCAGAACTTGCTCGATCCGTGGGTGTCAGCCACTATTCAGAAGATTACGTATTCCGTAGCCGCGGTCCGGATTACATTTTGAAGCAGTGCCATTCCTGCCTTCCATAAAATCACATGGTAAATCATAAAAAGCGGACAACAAAGGCACTCACCTCTGACGCTCTATGCTTCAGCCTTCCCCTGGATCATAACAAACCCCTCCCCCTTTGTGCCACGTCACGAGAGTTCACTCTTGTGGTTGGCTGATTTGGCTGCATGGCCCAAAGTCAGGCACCACGTTCTCCAAAAGCATTACATCAGCAAAGCTTTCTGGGAGTCCGTATTTGCGGTTGTTCTTGAACCACTTAACCGCCGACTTAACCAAGTGCATTTGCTCCGATTCAGCTTCACCCAAATCTGTTTTTTTAGCACTTTTCTGTTGCTCTTTTGTGGCCTTAATACAACATTGTCATTGTTTTTTGTCATTTTTTTTGGGTCACTCACTTTTGTCACTTTTTCATCAGTTTTCTGCTGCCTTTTCGTCACATTTTCGTCGCTATTTTGGTCCTTTTTTTAAGAAGCCTTTAGGTTTGGGTAGAGCCAATATAGGCCAGATGTTATAAACCCCTGCAATAGATCACAAAATATAAAATAAAATATACAAAAAAACGATTGTCTTGAGCAACCTCACCTGCAGTTTGAGCAGATATTGTACATACATTCTTTGCTCAAAAGTTTCCCGTTCAGTTGTGACCTCTTTGCTTTTAAAGGAACAGGCCGCCGTTTCTCCACACTGAGATATGTTCTTACCTGAGCTTAGACGAGTTGATGCGTACCTGTCTGGTCTTTGTGCCCGTGGGAAGAGCTTGGTCGCTTCCAACTTCACCCCCATTTGGAGCTATAGGAATATGCTGGGAGAGGCTAAATGCTAACAACATCTTTGGTCGTTTTGTGTGACTGAGCGTGTGCACAAAGACCAGACAGGTGCGCATCGACTCGTCTAAGCTCAGGTAAGAACATATCTCAGTATGGAAAAACGGTGGCCTGTTCCTTTGATGATTTGCAAATAATATGCACTAATCTTTGCAGTTGTGGCATTAAGATGTAGTATTCGTCCATTAAAAAGCATGACATTTTTGCTGCCTGTATAAACCCTGTCTTTATTGCCAAAACTGTGGTCTGGGATTTGGGGTTTGCGTCTTTCAGTCTCTTTGATAGGAAAAGATGAGACTTTATCGATCTCACACTGGAGAAATTCACTCTTTTTTCTTAAGAAACACTCAGGGGGTGCAAATAGTCTGGACAAATGTGCAATCAAAGAACAGGATAATGTGCAAACAAGTCACCTTTCCTTCCTTGATCAGACATGAATCCTCCTGACATTTAACACAATCTTACGCTTGTTTAGCCTGGAACAGTAGTACAACACTGCCCTCTAGTGTCCGACTTCCTCAGCACAGGATCCCACGCATGAGAAAGTCAAAAGCCTCCCTTGTCCTGTGGCGTCTTTCATGCACAAGTCAACTCATTAGTGAATATAGGTAAATAAGTAAAAAGAGATGAACTGTACTGTAATACATGTACAACATCATATATCAGTCATATATAAAAAAAAGTTTACGATCTGTACTTCGCTGCTTTTGAACATTATATTTTTGAACTGATAGAGAAAGATGCAGCCTCTGTCTAAATCTAAGGGGGGATTTTCTAAGAGTTAAATAAATGCTTTCAGTTTCACAAGATGTCGTTGTTTTTTTTTTATTATAAGTGATGTGCTTTCAGACGTTTTGAAGACGCAGTGACCAGTCTGTCTGATGCGCTTCAGTACGACCCCACCCTGGGTCCGGTCTACGAGACGAGATCCAAGGCCCATCGCAAACTGAGTCATGTGGACGCGGCCCGAGAGGACTTCATCCGAGCGCTCATCCTGCAGCCGAGCAACAGCGAGGTCACTAACACTGACAGAGAGGTCACTAACACTGACAGAGAGGTCACTAACACTGACAGAGAGGTCACTAACACTGACAGAGAGGTCACTAACACTGACAGAGAGGTCACTAACACTGACAGAGAGGTCACTAACACTTATAGAGAGGTCACTAACACTGACAGAGAGGTCACTAACACTGACAGAGAGGTCACTAACACTGACAGAGAGGTCACTAACACTGACAGAGAGGTCACTAACACTTATAGAGAGGTCACTAACACTGACAGAGAGGTCACTAACACTTATAGAGAGGTCACTAACACTAACAGAGAGGTCACTAACACTAACAGAGAGGTCACTAACACTTATAGAGAGGTCACTAACACTAACAGAGAGGTCACTAACACTGACAGAGAGGTCACTAACACTAACAGAGAGGTCACTAACACTGACAGAGAGGTCACTAACACTGACAGAGAGGTCACTAACACTAACAGAGAGGTCACTAACACTGACAGAGAGGTCACTAACACTGACAGAGAGGTCACTAACACTGACAGAAAGGTCACTAACACTAACAGAGAGGTCACTAACACTAACAGAGAGATCACTAACACTAACAGAGAGGTCACTAACACTAACAGAGAGGTCACTAACACTGACAGAGAGGTCACTAACACTAACAGAGAGGTCACTAACACTGACAGAGAGATCACTAACACTGACAGAGACGTCACTAACACTGACAGAAAGGTCGCTAACACTAACAGAGAGGTCACTAACACTAACAGAGAGATCACTAACACTAACAGAGAGATCACTAACACTAACAGAGAGGTCACTAACACTGACAGAGAGGTCACTAACACTAACAGAGAGGTCACTAACACTAACAGAGAGGTCACTAACACTAACAGAGAGGTCACTAACACTGACAGAGAGATCACTAACACTGACAGAGACGTCACTAACACTGACAGAGAGGTCACTAACACTGACAGAGAGGTCACTAACACTGACAGAGAGGTCACTAACACTAACAGAGAGGTCACTAACACTGACAGAGACGTCACTAACACTGACAGAGAGGTCACTAACACTGACAGAGAGGTCACTAACACTGACAGAGAGGTCACTAACACTAACAGAGAGGTCACTAACACTAACAGAGAGGTCACTAACACTAACAGAGACGTCACTAACACTGACAGAGAGGTCACTAACACTGACAGAGAGGTCACTAACACTAACAGAGAGGTCACTAACACTAACAGAGAGGTCACTAACACTAACAGAGAGGTCACTAACACTGACAGAGAGGTCACTAACACTAACAGAGAGGTCACTAACACTGACAGAGAGGTCACTAACACTGACAGAGAGGTCACTAACACTAACAGAGAGGTCACTAACACTAACAGAGAGGTCACTAACACTAACAGAGAGGTCACTAACACTAACAGAGAGGTCACTAACACTCACAGAGAGGTCACTAACACTTATAGAGAGGTCACTAACACTTATAGAGAGGTCACTAACACTGACAGAGAGGTCACTAACACTGACAGAGAGGTCACTAACACTGACAGAGAGGTCACTAACACTGACAGAGAGGTCACTAACACTGACAGAGAGGTCACTAACACTAACAGAGACGTCACTAACACTAACAGAGACGTCACTAACACTAACAGAGAGGTCACTAACACTAACAGAGAGGTCACTAACACTGACAGAGAGGTCACTAACACTAATAGAGAGGTCACTAACACTAACAGAGAGGTCACTAACACTAACAGAGAGGTCAC
Organism: Gobius niger; assembly: GCF_951799975.1. Classification (NCBI taxonomy): domain Eukaryota; kingdom Metazoa; phylum Chordata; class Actinopteri; order Gobiiformes; family Gobiidae; genus Gobius; species Gobius niger. The sequence continues at coordinate 39,190,688 of NC_136852.1, read as the reverse complement.
TAACACTAACAGAGAGGTCACTAACACTGACAGAGAGGTCACTAACACTAACAGAGAGGTCACTAACACTAACAGAGAGGTCACTAACACTAACAGAGAGGTCACTAACACTGACAGAGAGGTCACTAACACTAACAGAGAGGTCACTAACACTAACAGAGAGGTCACTAACACTAACAGAGAGGTCACTAACACTAACAGAGAGGTCACTAACACTAACAGAGACGTCACTAACACTAACAGAGAGGTCACTAACACTAACAGAGAGGTCACTAACACTAACAGAGAGGTCACTGACACTAACAGAGAGGTCACTAACACTAACAGAGACGTCACTAACACTAACAGAGAGGTCACTAACACTCACAGAGAGGTCACTAACACTGACAGAGAGGTCACTAACACTAACAGAGAGGTCACTAACACTAACAGAGACGTCACTAACACTAACAGAGACGTCACTAACACTAACAGAGACGTCACTAACACTAACAGAGAGGTCACTAACACTAACAGAGAGGTCACTAACACTAACAGAGACGTCACTAACACTAACAGAGAGGTCACTAACACTAACAGAGAGGTCACTAACACTAACAGAGAGGTCACTAACACTGACAGAGGTCACTAACACTAACAGAGAGGTCACTAACACTAACAGAGAGGTCACTAACACTAACAGAGAGGTCACTAACACTGACAGAGAGGTCACTAACACTAACAGAGAGGTCACTAACACTAACAGAGAGGTCACTAACACTGACAGAGAGGTCACTAACACTAACAGAGAGGTCACTAACACTGACAGAGAGGTCACTAACACTAACAGAGAGGTCACTAACACTAACAGAGAGGTCACTAACACTAACAGAGAGGTCACTAACACTAACAGAGAGGTCACTAACACTAACAGAGAGGTCACTAACACTAACAGAGAGGTCACTAACACTGACAGAGAGGTCACTAACACTAACAGAGAGGTCACTAACACTGACAGAGAGGTCACTAACACTAACAGAGAGGTCACTAACACTGACAGAGAGGTCACTAACACTAACAGAGACGTCACTAACACTAACAGAGAGGTCACTAACACTGACAGAGAGGTCACTAACACTAACAGAGAGGTCACTAACACTAACAGAGACGTCACTAACACTAACAGAGAGGTCACTAACACTAACAGAGAGGTCACTAACACTAACAGAGAGGTCACTAACACTAACAGAGAGGTCACTAACACTAACAGAGACGTCACTAACACTAACAGAGACGTCACTAACACTAACAGAGACGTCACTAACACTAACAGAGAGGTCACTAACACTGACAGAGAGGTCACTAACACTAACAGAGAGGTCACTAACACTAACAGAGACGTCACTAACACTAACAGAGAGGTCACTAACACTAACAGAGACGTCACTAACACTAACAGAGAGGTCACTAACACTAACAGAGAGGTCACTAACACTAACAGAGAGGTCACTAACACTGACAGAGAGGTCACTAACACTGACAGAGAGGTCACTAACACTAACAGAGAGGTCACTAACACTAACAGAGACGACACTAACACTGACAGAGAGGTCACTAACACTGACAGAGAGGTCACTAACACTAACAGAGATGTCACTAACACTAACAGAGAGATCACTAACACTAACAGAGAGGTCACTAACACTGACAGAAAGGTCACTAACACTGACAGAGAGGTCACTAACACTAACAGAGAGGTCACTAACACTAACAGAGAGGTCACTAACACTAACAGAGAGGTCACTAACACTAACAGAGAGGTCACTAACACTAACAGAGAGGTCACTAACACTAACAGAGAGGTCACTAACACTAACAGAGAGGTCACTAACACTGACAGAGAAGTCACTAACACTAACAGAGAGGTCACTAACACTAACAGAGACGTCACTAACACTGACAGAGAGGTCACTAACACTAACAGAGAGGTCACTAACACTAACAGAGAGATCACTAACACTAACAGAGAGGTCACTAACACTAACAGAGAGATCACTAACACTAACAGAGAGGTCACTAACACTGACAGAAAGGTCACTAACACTGACAGAGAGGTCACTAACACTAACAGAGAGGTCACTAACACTAACAGAGAGGTCACTAACACTAACAGAGAGGTCACTAACACTAACAGAGAGGTCACTAACACTAACAGAGAGGTCACTAACACTAACAGAGAGGTCACTAACACTAACAGAGAGGTCACTAACACTGACAGAGAAGTCACTAACACTAACAGAGAGGTCACTAACACTAACAGAGACGTCACTAACACTGACAGAGAGGTCACTAACACTAACAGAGAGGTCACTAACAGAGAGATCACTAACACTAACAGAGAGGTCACTAACACTAACAGAGAGGTCACGAACACTAACAGAGAGGTCACTAACACTAACAGAGAGGTCACTAACACTAACAGAGAGGTCACTAACACTAACAGAGAGGTCACTAACACTAACAGAGACGTCACTAACACTGACAGAGAGGTCACTAACACTAACAGAGAGGTCACGAACACTAACAGAGAGATCACTAACACTAACAGAGAGGTCACTAACACTAACAGAGACGTCACTAACACTGACAGAGAGGTCATTAACACTAACAGAGAGGTCACTAACACTGACAGAGAGGTCATTAACACTAACAGAGAGGTCACTAACACTGACAGAGAGGTCACTAACACTAACAGAGAGGTCACGAACACTAACAGAGAGGTCACTAACACTAACAGAGAGGTCACTAACACTAACAGAGAGGTCACTAACACTGACAGAGAGGTCACTAACACTAACAGAGAGGTCACTAACACTGACAGAGAGGTCACTAACGTCACTAACACTAACAGAGAGGTCACGAACACTAACAGAGAGGTCACTAACACTGACAGAGAGGTCACTAACACTAACAGAGAGGTCACGAACACTAACAGAGAGGTCACTAACACTAACAGAGAGGTCACTAACACTAACAGAGAGGTCACTAACACTAACAGAGAGGTCACTAACACTGACAGAGAGGTCACTAACACTAACAGAGAGGTCACTAACACTAACAGAGACGTCACTAACACTAACAGAGAGGTCACTAACACTAACAGAGAGGACACTAACACTAACAGAGAGGTCACTAACACTAACAGAGAGGTCACTAACACTAACAGAGAGGTCACTAACACTAACAGAGAGGTCACTAACACTAACAGAGAGGTCACTAACACTAACAGAGAGGTCACTAACACTAACAGAGAGGTCACTAACACTAACAGAGAGGTCACTAACACTAACAGAGACGTCACTAACACTGACAGAGAGGTCACTAACACTGACAGAGAGGTCACTAACACTAACAGAGATGTCACTAACACTAACAGAGAGATCACTAACACTAACAGAGAGGTCACTAACACTGACAGAAAGGTCACTAACACTGACAGAGAGGTCACTAACACTAACAGAGAGGTCACTAACACTAACAGAGAGGTCACTAACACTAACAGAGAGGTCACTAACACTAACAGAGAGGTCACTAACACTAACAGAGAGGTCACTAACACTGACAGAGAGGTCACTAACACTAACAGAGAGGTCACTAACACTGACAGAGACGTCACTAACACTAACAGAGAGATCACTAACACTAACAGAGAGGTCACTAACACTAACAGAGAGGTCACTAACACTAACAGAGAGGTCACTAACACTGACAGAGAGGTCACTAACACTAACAGAGAGGTCACTAACACTAACAGAGACGTCACTAACACTGACAGAGAGGTCACTAACACTGACAGAGAGGTCACTAACACTAACAGAGATGTCACTAACACTGACAGAGAGGTCACTAACACTAACAGAGAGGTCACTAACACTGACAGAGAAGTCACTAACACTAACAGAGGGGTCACTAACACTAACAGAGACGTCACTAACACTGACAGAGAGGTCACTAACACTAACAGAGAGGTCACTAACACTAACAGAGAGGTCACTAACACTAACAGAGAGATCACTAACACTAACAGAGAGGTCACTAACACTGACAGAGAGGTCACTAACACTGACAGAAAGGTCACTAACACTGACAGAGAGGTCACTAACACTAACAGAGAGGTCACTAACACTAACAGAGAGGTCACTAACACTAACAGAGAGGTCACTAACACTAACAGAGAGGTCACTAACACTAACAGAGAGGTCACGAACACTAACAGAGAGGTCACTAACACTAACAGAGAGGTCACTAACACTAACAGAGAGGTCACGAACACTAACAGAGAGGTCACTAACACTAACAGAGACGTCACTAACACTGACAGAGAGGTCATTAACACTAACAGAGAGGTCACTAACACTGACAGAGAGGTCATTAACACTAACAGAGAGGTCACTAACACTGACAGAGAGGTCACTAACACTAACAGAGAGGTCACGAACACTAACAGAGAGGTCACTAACACTAACAGAGAGGTCACTAACACTGACAGAGAGGTCACTAACACTAACAGAGAGGTCACTAACACTGACAGAGAGGTCATTAACACTAACAGAGAGGTCACTAACACTGACAGAGAGGTCACTAACACTAACAGAGAGGTCACGAACACTAACAGAGAGGTCACTAACACTAACAGAGAGGTCACTAACACTAACAGAGAGGTCACGAACACTGACAGAGAGGTCATTAACACTAACAGAGAGGTCACTAACACTGACAGAGAAGTCACTAACACTAACAGAGGGGTCACTAACACTAACAGAGACGTCACTAACACTGACAGAGAGGTCACTAACACTAACAGAGAGGTCACTAACACTAACAGAGAGGTCACTAACACTAACAGAGAGGTCACTAACACTAACAGAGAGGTCACTAACACTAACAGAGAGGTCACGAACACTACACTCGCATGAATCGGTTGCTCACATTCGCTCACATTCGCCTCAGGAGGAGCCACTGCTGCTGCGCAATTCTATCTCTGGCTGTTTTAAGATCTGAAGTTGTGAATGAAAATAGTTTCCTGATTCTTTACTTGTGCTTTGGTGACAGTGGAATTGTTTTACTTCCTTTCTCTGACACTTGACGCTTAACACAAACCTGGCCTCTTTCCTCCCTCCGGCCTCTCCCGGATATTATCTCAATATGTGTGGTCTGAGTGTGCAGCACCTGTCTGTCCAGCCTCACGGCATGATCAAATCCCCTTTAGAACATATTTGTAATCCAGTGCGTTCTTTGTTGCCTCCGTTTTTTCATACATTTCCTGGTCCGTATAATTCCTCTGATCCGCATTATTCCAGAGCTGTGTTTGATGGCGGTGACTGTGTGTGTGCAGCTGCCTGCGATGCTCATGAGCCTGTTTCCTGGGTACAGTGTCTCTCAGGTCCTGTCCACTCCCATGGCTCAGTCTGTGCGAGCGCAGCTGGAGGAAAGTGTCCAGGCCCACAGCTCCAGCCTGCTCCGGTCAGAGATCACACTTATTCATGTTGTTACCATTTATGTGTTTTGACAAATCGCCATGTATCGAAACAATGATCTGTAAATAAATATCCATTTATTTCAGGGAGAAGCCTGAGACTTCGTCCAGCGTTAGTGTGAACCAGATGTGAGAAATAACTCCAATAAACAGGTCTGATCCAAAAAATCACTCAAGGTGAAAGCATTGTTTTTTCATGCGGTGGTTAAGGTTGATATTTTTTCTAGTTTTCTCCTTAACAGCTTTTAGTGTCAGGGTAAAAAATAGAACAAACACTCTTTACAGTGTTTGTTTTGTATGGAGCACTTTATTCATTCCCAAATACTGACATGAGACTTTTTTTGGTCATTTTTTTTTTTTTAATAAAAAGATGAATTGACGGAAGACTCTGCAATCTACAGCAAATGATTTAAAATTATTTGTTGGGTAAATGTTTCCACCTTTTTACCTGCAGCACACCACCTTAACACATTAAGGCCGCGCTGTTTTGGGGATTTAGCTATAGAGTGCCAACAATCCAGATCATTTTTCATGATATTTGTAGCACCACAGCGTATTCTATGTTCTTGCTATGAACACATGCTATGCTTTCGTTTGAAAGGCGAGACTCTAAGCTCTCCGTAAGTGAAAACAGTTTCATTCTACGTTCCTCGGTTCCTGAGAAACCTAAACAGAGGCTAACTTTGATCAAAATCACAGATTTTTTTGAAAGTGTTTTATGAAACACTCGTTTCTGATTAACTCCTCTCTCCAACTCTCCTCCTCTATCCTCTCTTGATGGACACTAACGTTATGGGAAGAGACAAATGCCTAATTATATTAGTTTCAAGTCAATTTTCAATGACAACATTGCTGACACGTTTTGAAAGCATGTTATCGATCTCTTTTTATGGTTTCTGATCATCATTTATTTCACTTCTGCTCATCGCAGAGCTACCAAAATCACACATGAGGTCTATTAGAGTGTCTAAAAACGCAAAAAGAGTTTTAATTAGGGCTGTCAACATTAATTGGGATTAATTGCATTAATTGCTAAAATAATTAATCGCAATCAACAAATAATATTTTAATATTGTCCTTATATTCTACTTCATGAACTTAAAAGTTTGCAGTTTCTGTCCAAAAGGTTCAGCACAAAAGAAAATGACTCTAAAAAGTGAGTTATCAATCAGCTGTTGGGCTTTTCACATAAATATGAAACTGTCGATTTGGTCAATGAAATGTGCAATCAGTAATCACGTGCTTTAAATCTAAGTGTTTTATAGTATTAAAAATGAACATAATTATTAATTATTAAAATAACTGCAATTAATCGCGATTAATCGCATTTCACAAGTGCGATTAATCGCGATTAATTTTTTTAATCTATTGACAGCCTTAGTGTTAATACAGCAAACGCCTCTGTGGGCTCTCAGTCATCCAGGCGTGTTCCATGAATGATGAAGCCTCCTGAATGAGAGGTGAAGAATAACCCCGTCCAAATAAGCACTTTTACACCTTTGTGACAGTTTAAGTTATAGGGATGTGTTTACATGCTGTTGTCCACTAGAGGGCAGCACAGACAGTCCTTTCATAACGCAGCCTAGGGAGCACGTGAGCCCTGTTTTCTCCCACAGCCTTCTCTTTACCACCGCATGTGTCTGAGCCTGGGTCAGAGACAGCTGAGGCCTGCAGCTGTCGGCAGCAGCTGAGTCCGAGGCCTGGGCTGGACTTCACATGGGAGAAAATGACTCGTAAATTAACCTTAGTTGGTTCTTCATTTTCACTCTCTAGTCTCTTACACTCAAGTACTTTCCCTGTGAGTCTTTGCAAAGTACATAAACAAAGTCAAAAAAACAAACGACTGGAGTAAATGTTGTTGTTGTAGATACTATTTTGAGTTTTTACTGAAAAAAACTATGTTCAAACTTTGCGCTGCACTGAAAATAAGACAACAACCAGAATGCTCTCTCCAACCACTAGCTCCTGGGGCAGCCACAATTAAAAAAGGAAAGAGCTCCACGTGTGTCCAGTAGAGGGCACTGTCATAATAAGAGATCAGGGTATAAACAACTTACTGTAGCAGAGGTGTCAAACTCATTTGGGGTCGTGGGCCGAAATTCAGCTCCCACGACGGATCTTGGACCACATATAATGTAAACAGGAAAGTTCTATTGAGAAATATAATGAATGTTAATCCTGCTCACTGGGATTTTGAAATAGAGCTGATTTGGTCAAAGCCCGACTGTAGCCTAATGAAGGTGTCCCACGTTTCTCAAAGTGCCACCTGTAGTCATTATTCACTCACTCCACACTTGATGGTGATAAGCTATTATTGTAGCCACAGTCGCCCTGGGGACCACTGACCATTTACTACCTGGCTATAATGTGTGGTTCATATCCTGATCTCTTATTATGTCAGTGCCCTCTGCTGGATTTGTGTGGAATTCACTGTTTTTTTTAAAGGTTGCTGCCCCCTAGTGGCTGGAGAGAGCTTTCTGGTTATTTCTTGGAAAATTCATAACACTGCACGGGAATGGGCTCGAGACAAATACTCAGGAATTTATGCTATACAAGTCATGGGCTAGATTAAATCATCTTGCGGACCGGATTTGGCCCGCAGGCCTTGTGTTTGTCACTTATGCATTCTAGCCACGTGGTAAATGGTCAGTCTGGCCAGGCCGGCTGAGTGAAAGAATAATGACTACAATGTAGCAACTTGTGACACAGTCTTGTAAAGCACTATACAAGTGTAAGCTGTTATTTTTATTGCAGCTACAGTTGGGCTTTTGACCAAATCAGCTTTATTTTAAAATCTTGGCTCATTATAATTACTATTTTATGGGGAAACTAATTCTCAATAGTACTTTCCTGTTTACGTTATATGTGGGCCAGGATCTGCCCTGGGAGCTGAATTTTGGCCCACGGCCCCAAACGAGTTTGACGCCCCTGATTTAGGCTGTGTCCGAATATGGACACTAGTCCCTCTCTATCTCCTCATTTACTATAGTGTCGCACTCTGCCACATTGTATATTGTCATGTGACCTGCGGCGTGGAGAAAGTAGTGAGCTGTGGATTACCAACAGAGTGAGTGACTTAGGGCTCAGTGATATTGACAAAAATGAATACCTCAATATTTTTGGGGACTTTCGATAATGACGAAGAAGCAATATTTGTGCAAAGCATCAGAAATATGCAAAAATGTGCTGCAAACATCTACATTTTTATTTCCTTTGCAGCTCAAAAACACTTTTTTTGAAGGACTACACATTTTTTTCTTGGTTTCTTAACATTGGAGACTCTCAATATTGACACAGCCTTAGTCTCCAGGTGTATATTGTGCAGCGTCTTCGTTCCCACCCTCACCGATGGTCATGAGATCTGGGTAAGGACTGAAAGGTCGGCTGGGCGCTCCCTCAGAGAGCTGCTCTCTCTCTTTGGCCGGGGAATGCACAGGGATCTCCCATTAAGAGCTGGCCAAGAGGAGTCTGGGCTTCTGTGCTCAGACTGCGGCCTCCAGAAAGGCATTTCAATAAGAGATTACTTTGTTTCTACTTTACTAGTATATTTAGATACACTTTAGTCACATTCAAGACTGCTCCTAATGAGCAGCATCACACAGAAAAGTCTATTACCACAGTATGGCTTTGGACGAGGACCTAATAACTTTACACTTTACAAGCCTTTAACTTTCAAGGTTCATTTGGTCAGACACGAGGATTAGAGATGTTGAAAGTGACACTTCAGCACACTTCGGTGCTACTTCTGATGACAGCCTGCAGATGGCGCTGAAACATTTAAGCTAAAGATTTCAACATCTCTAATCCTAGTGTCTGACCAAATGAACTCTGAAGGTTATACTTACACAAGTAGACACAATGGCAAGGAAGGCAAGGCAACTTCATTTATACCGCGCATTTCGTACACAAGGCAACTCAATGAGCCTAACAATGAATGTTACCAAGCTTTTACAAGTTTATCAAGTCAAATTGGAATCATTTTTTATTCGTGCCATACTTGATGGTGGAAAGCGACTATTGTAGCCACAGCTTTTTCTGGGCTTCCAATCTGTGCCATCGGCCCCTCCCACCAACCGCTCACTCACAGGCAAACACACTCTCATGCAAACACACAAACATGGCCTAATGTACATGTTTTTAGTGGTAGGGGAAACCGGAGAAGCTGGAGAAATCATACAAAGACATAGAAAATGTAAACTCCACATTAGGACTGGGACAAAACTTCGGCAATAACTTCTGCAATACCAAGTATCGCTACTTTATCAAGTATCGCAATACTTTCAATACTTGTGTTTGGAGGCAACACAGTTACACAAAAAATGTTCAATGTTAACACTTAAATAAATGTAAGATGACTTTTTACACATTTTAAAGTGAATATATATTACTTTTCATAATTACTTGCTCTATCGTAATACGGATCGGATCGGCCCCTGAGCACTGTCATATGTATCGGATTGGCCCCTGAGCACTGTCATATGTATCGGATTGGCCCCGAGTATCATGATACGTGAGGCGTCGTGAGAACCAGGGACACAAGTCGGCAGCCCAAGTTTCGAGAAAAACGCAAAAGATGTTTTTTTTATTGCTGATTTTTGCTTTTTTGCAGAATCGAAGAACGAAGAAGCCTCTACATGTTTAAGCTAGCAGTATTGGTATATTTAAAAGCGTAAACCTTTAAATAGCGGCTTGTTTAGGGAGATTTGGGAGCGTGCAGTAGAGGCGTGACTTTGTCTGTGTGTATTTTCATACTTGGTAAACACTTGGTTGTGTTGTATGGACGGCGCAAAGACGGCCCCTGAGTATCGTGATATGTATCGGATCGTGACAAGTGGATCGTGATATGTATCGGATCGTCCCCTGAGTATCGTGATATGTATCGGACCGTGATATGTATCGTATTGTGATATGTATCAGATCGTCCCCTGAGTATCGTGATATGTATCGGACCGTGATATGTATCGGATCGTGATATGTATCGGAACGTCCCCTGAGTATCGTGATATGTATCGGATCATGATATGTATCGGATCGTGATATGTATCAGATCATGACAAGTGGATCGTGATATGTATCGGATCGTCCCCTGAGTATCGTGATATGTATCGGACCGTGATATGTATCGTATTGTGATATGTATCAGATCGTCCCCTGAGTATCGTGATATGTATCGGACCGTGATATGTATCGGATCGTGATATGTATCGGATCGTCCCCTGAGTATCGTGATATGTATCGGAACGTGATATGTATCGGAACGTGATATGTATCGGATCGTGATATGTATCGGAACGTGATATGTATCGGAACGTGATATGTATCGGATCGTCCCCTGAGTATCGTGATATGTATCGGATCGTCCCCTGAGTATCGTGATATGTATCGGATCGTCCCCTGAGTATCGTGATATGTATCGGATCGTCCCCTGAGTATCGTGATATGTATCGGATCGTCCCCTGAGTATCGTGATATGTATCGGATCGTCCCCTGAGTATCGTGATATGTATCGGATCGTGATATGTATCAGATCGTGATATGTATCGGATCGTGATATGTATCGGATCGTGATATGTATCGGATCGTCCCCTGAGTATCGTGATATGTATCGGATCGTCCCCTGAGTATCGTGATATGTTACGGATCGTGATATGTATCGGATCGTCCCCTGAGTATCGTGATATGTATCGGATCGTGATATGTATCGGATCGTGACAAGTGGATCGTCCCAGCCCTACTCCACAGGACTTTGTAGCTGTGAAGCACACCCATATTTGTCTTCCTTCAGTCTACGTCTCCATGGAGACGAGCTGGAGACGTCCTGCTACCAGTAAATGTTCCGCAGTGTAGCTTTGACTGTGGTGTTTTTACTGGTTTACACCCAGTTCACATACATTTAGGTCCATTTGAGAGTCTTTTTTAGACCTGCTTCAGTCCTGACTCGGTCTGGATCAAGGCCCGGTGGGACTTGAAGGGTCCAATGTTTCCTAAAGGTACTTCTGTGAGAGAACCACAGGTCTACATGCCTTCTGTGAGTGCGTCCGCAGCTGGAGCGATGCCCGGCGCAGACAGCCGCTCTCTCTCTCTCTCTCCGGGGCGTCCCGTGAAGGTGGGTGGGCCGCGGCGCGGGGCAGACTGCCTCGTAAAAGCCCCGAGAAGTGCTGGGCGCAATAAAGGGCTCGTGTTACGGGCCGCGGACAGACACAAACGTCCTGCGGCTTGGCCCGGGAGCCCGCATTCCCCCGGCCCTGCCCTGTTTGGTCTAAGCGCCCCAGACGTTTGTAGTCTTTGGGTCGGGTGACGGGGTAGGAGGGGGAGAGAGGAAGGCGGCTGCGCGGGGCCTGAATTGGATTAGCGCGGCCCGGGCCTTGAAGCGGAGGAGGTTTGATGTCACTCATTAGAGCGATGGCGTAAATCGCGGCCCGGAGCGGAGCGCGGTGTTGAAAAGTGACGCCTTCCGCGGGGAGACTTCCCTCGCGCCGAGCCAGAGCTTTCACGTCAGTCATCGCTCCGAGTCACAAAGAGGTTTTCACAGCCTCGTCGGACAGGAACGCAAAGCATGAACGTTTTACCTGCGCGTTCGTTCTCCCCGCAGGCTTAGCTCTGACACGGAAAAAACCTTGGACAAAGCAAAGGCAGAGCTGACACTTCCATCCTATTTTCACATTTGGGACAGTAAAATGTCACTGCCTCTTAAACTACAAAAAGTTTAGGATACGCATTTACACATTTCATTTTGATCTTTGACTGAATGATCTGCTGTTTAAAGGAACAGGCCACCGTTTTTACACACTGAGATATGTTCTTACCTTAGCTTAGACGAGTTCTTTAGGACCTGTCTGATCTTCCCCCGTGCCTTCAGTCACGTAAACACAGCGCAGACGGCGTTAGCATTTAGCCTCTCCCTCTCTCCTCTATAGCTCCAAAACAGGTCAAGATAGAAGCTACCAAGCTCTTCCACGTTTTCCCTATTTAAATATGGTTACGTGAAGTGTTCCACTACAAAGTATAATTACACAAAATTAAACAATGTGGATTTTCTAAGCGGATAAAAGGGGGAACTATATTGTAAGGCGTAATAATACCAGGAGTAGTTCGAAATCCACGCAGTAATCTTCACTTTACTGTGCGGATGCCAAATTTTTTGTCACATTTTGTTGTTTGTTGTTATACTTTTCTTTTAAGCTTTTAGATTTGGGTAAAGCTCGGTTGTGCCCGGGGGTAAGGGTAAAGTAAAGTGAGAGGCCAGACCGGTGGCCCTAGAGCCAGTGGCCCTTCTGTGCTCTTCCAGAATGGACATATGGCCAGTCCGCCCCTGCATATATACCGTATTTTCTGGACTAAGTCGCTCCGGAGTATAAGACGTACCAGCCAAAATATGCGTAGTGAAGAAGAAAAAAACTTAGATAAGACGCTCCGGAGAATAAGTCGCACTAGCCATAAAATGCCTAATGAGAAAAAAACAACAGGTTGAATAGGCGTACGGTTTGCTAACATGACACTTAATAGGTGTCTGTTATGTTAACGTCACATAAACAGTTCAGATACTAAAGCATAAAGAACATACCACTGCACCGGTGACAATCCTCTCCCAACAGCATGTTTTTCTCATTTGCAAAGTCATTCCTCTAAATGTGGCCATCGAGCTTTTAGCCCGTGATTAGATTTGTTTTGTTTTCTTCTAAGAGTAACCTCTGCTTCTCGCTCACTCCTAACTTCCTTTCTGGCGCTCGATTAGCCTGCAGTGCCCTCTAGTGACAAGATTTGAATTGAAAACCCCTCTGCCAAACTACGAAAAAAGTGCGACTTAAAGTCCGCAACATACAGTGCAAATACTGACCTGTTTGGTATCCACGTGTAGCACAATAGGCTGTGCCCGAGATGACGCCGTAATCCAAATATGGTAGTGTCTTTAGTGGGCGACAGCACCAGCTAAAGTAAGGGCGCATGTGCAGACTAATGTTTCTCCAAATGAGGTCGTAGCTCCAAACTTGGAAGCTTGGACTCAACTAGGGCCTGACCGATATATCGGGCTAATATTTGGATATTTTTCCGATATCGGCCCAAACATTTTTCAACTTTCTTGTATTGTGTCACAAGCCTGCGTGTGCACGTCTACGTGAACGAGCGTGAAATTCCATGTGCACGAGTGTGGCCTGTCGCGTAGCTAGTGAACGCTAGCTCCATTGGAAATGAATTGAAGAGGAGCCACATCACCTGTGTAGCCCAGGGGTGTCAAACTCATTTTGGGTCGTGGGCTGAAATTCAGCTCCCACGGCGGGTCGCGGGCCACATATAATGTAAACCGGAAAATAATATATTTTTTTTCCAATACATGAATAACAAAAATTAGCTGTGATTTGTTCAAAGCCCCAACTTGACTTTAGCCCAATCAATAACAACGGCTTACTCTTGTATTGCATTTTATAAGCCTGTGTCACAAGTTTCTCAAAGTGCTACATAGTAGTAAGTATTCATTCACTCCACACTCGATGGTGGTAAGCTGTTTTTGAAGCCACAGCCGCCCTGGGGCAGACTGGCTTTACCACATGGCTATAATGTGCTGTTCATATACTGATCTCTTATTATGTCACTGCCCTCTGCCGGACACATGTGAAAATCTTTACTTTTTAAATAAAAATGTAATGCCCCCAGTGACTGGTTATTCTGTAAAAATGCATAACTCCGGGCCACGTACTCTGGAATTTATGCTCTAGGCCTACAGGATGGGGCTGCATGTTTGACACCCCTGTGGAGCCCATAAGAGGTAAGTCTTTCAATTCTGAAGCATTGACTAAACATGAATATGCAGCGCCCCCTGCTGTCACTCTTCAACACTGGCCAAAATTATTTCTGGTGCTTATTGGCCTCAGCAAAAACACACATCGGTCGACCTCCATTAGATATATTTCTATGATTGAAACCTTTACTATAATAATAAATGTTTAACTATTGGCTATTTGAGAGATTTTTAAAAAATGCATCAAATTAAATTACTTAAAAGGCCAAGGACCTTCATATCGGTCGGGCCCTAGACTCAACAACATATGGAAGGTTTTTGTAAACGGGCATTTCAATATGTAATTCCTGCCTGATGTATTTTGCTTTGAACTTTTTGTTGACTCCCTCTCGAAGCAAATCTTTGGAACTAGCATCATAAATCAGTTTCTATCCTATACTAAGATTTTGTCAATGCAAAGTGCCTTATCCCCCCCCCCCTTTTTGTGTCTGTAATCTTCAGCTAAAGATTAAAACCAATATCTCCACCTTTCCCCCTGTTCACCTGCAGCGTCGCGCCTTAAGTGAAATAATAAATCGCATCACCATGGCGATGAGACATTTCTGTGTTTCCAGGTAGAAAAGTGTAGACGTTCAAAACTGGAGCAAAACCCGGGAAAACAAAAATGGAAAAAGTGTTGTTTTGCCTCGAAGTGACCTGGAAATGGACTTAAAAACGGAGCAGCGGAATGGTCCGTGATTTATCCCCCCACTGTCAGACATGCAAACGATCGGGACCGACATCTTCTTGAGTCGTGTACAATAAAACACAGTTCAATCCATTCTTCAAAAAAAAAAAACAGTCGTGCGCATGGGACGGTCCGGGAGCAGACCGCGTCTCCTCCGCTGTGGGACCCGTCTGCTCCCTTTACGGGCGCGTTAAACCATGTGAGGGGAGCTTTTTACTGTCTTCACCTCGGGCAGACAGACACGCAGCACGCCAGACTCCCCAGACTCCCGCTCATCCGCGCTCTCGTTTTTATTCGCCTTGGACAGGTAGAGGCTCTCGTAAATCCCCGGGCCGTCAGACTCGCACGTGGCCTTATCGCAGACTGAAGTTTCCTGGATTACCCCCGGGGCCTTCCCAAAACCGCCCCGTCTCTTGGACCCTCGCCGGAGCTGAGCGCTGAACCCGCTCCCCGTCAGGAGCAAAAGTCCATTTACTGCAGCGCTTAGAAGTCCTAAATCCACTTCTTTTCATCAAAACTCTATTTATCCACACTCTTGGTTCATGTTAAAAGCCTTATAATACACACTATGAGCTATTGGTGGCGCAATATCGGCCGATTACGTCCAATAACAAGGCCGATATCTCTGGAACCGAAAGTGATTGCTACTTTTTTCCGGAAAGAGTTCAGTCAGAGCTTTAAAATGAGTCCTCCCGCAACTTCCTCGGCCTCATGGGAGCAGAGAAACATCCCGGTGAAAATCGGAATCACAGGTTTGTTCACCTATTTTATTTATGTTGCAGACTATAATGTTGGTATCATAAGAGATATAGACATACCGTTTTTTTGGGGGAATCTTTTTGACACGCTTCCTACTAAGTACCTACTAAACATGAATATCCTTAATAAATCAGCCCTACACCCTTTATGCAGCGCCCCCTGCTGTCACAGTTCAACACTGACACGTTTAGAGCCATCACACACAGGATTGTAGAAAAATTGGGCCAAAAATATCAGCATCACTCTTTGAAGCGAAACCATGAAACCATTTGAAACCATGACTTTGAGATTACATGTTTAACTTTATAGGCTTAGATTTAAAAAAAAAAAAAAAAGCTATTTAAAATCCATATCGGTCGGATACTGAAAATGACATCGTAGCATGAAGCTAGGCTAACGCTAGCTTCATGCTACGTTAGCTAACGAGTGCTGTTTTTTGCTTCTACTGAACATTTTTTTGTGAAAAAACATCCATATGGACCCAATTTTGGCTTGACTTTAATGGTGTTTGATAAATTTGTTTATAGTCTACCAGAAAACGGCTAAAAACAGTGAAACGTTGTGACTCCTGTGAGAGAGAGACTTTTGTATTATTTTATATTTATTTATTGAAGAGGAATAACCCCTTGAGGTGAACCATCTCGTTTTCGAGGGAGTCCTCGAGTCCAGGTACAAAAATTGACAGTGACCTTACAGAGTCAGTCAAATAAAACAGAAAACACATACACAAAAAACAACAAGAACACAGATACAGATGTTGCCGTCTAAAACTATCATTCCCTTAAAATAGCCGCCTCCGACCCATCGCTAGTATTAGCTGCGCCGTGTAAAAGCCAGTGTTGTTGTTAGTACTAAGTAACTTGTTTACCTTAATAAATCCTTTCCGTTGTCCCTGTGGGGGTAATACAAGTGTTTATGGGATGATTGGAGGGTCTTTCATCTCCCCTGTGTCTCTGGCCAGAAAACCACAATTGCAATTTGCCTGCCACCGGGTCGGAGTCACCAATACACACCAATAGAATCACGAAGAAGAAGCTAACAGGCTAACGGGCAAAGCTAACTGCGGGCTAGCGCCACAAACAATATTTACAGCAAAGTTGAAGTGAAAAAAAATATCTCCATTGTGTAATTGGATGTACAATATCCCTCTGTCCCTTTGTCTTTTCTGTCAGTGTAGTATTTACTCTCACGGACAATTCATGAGTAAAAAAACGCAACTTGCTACGACACCTGCAGTGACGCTTATGGCCTCTAGGGGTACGAGTTACTTAGTACTGCTTTAAAAGTACAGATAACACTTTTCAAATATGCGGCGATACCATAATACTCCAATAAAAGTGCTCAATCAGATTATTACTTAAGTGAACGAACTGTTATAGAAAATACTCAAGTATTACAAGTCGAAAGCCCTAATCCGTTTCAATAAGTGTTTAGAAAAATAATATATAAATAAAACGTGCCTGAATTCCCCTCTGTACGGCAACACGACAGGACAAGCGCTACCTCCTGTCCCGTGTCGTCTCGCCTTCGACACAGCCTGAGAGGAAACACTGACCGTTAGATAAAAGTCACCAACGCGTATCCAGCAGGGCTTTGTTAACCTCTTACTCACTTTAACCGAGTGTAATTTCTTCTGTTCAGATTTGCCCAAATCTAAAAGCTCCTCGACTGGAGTTTACAGCCTATTGGCCAGTGTAACGCCTCATTTGAAAGACCTACAAAACTGATCTAAACTGATCTTCTTCCTTTCGTTACTCCCGTGTTCTCATCACTTTTTTCACTTTCTTTTTCATCTCATCTTGGCCACATTTCTTGCTGAGTTTCCGTCACTTTCATCGCTTTTTGTGTCACATTCTTGTTACTTTTTTTGTGGCTTTTTGTGGTCGTTTTTGTCTGTATTTTGAAACTTTTTTCTCAAAGCTTTTACCTTTGGGGTTATGCCAAACTGGAGATAATATTGCTCGGTTGAAGTGGGGGTTAAGAGGTTAAAGGCTTTGTACGAGGACGTTTATGCCACAATAGGTCCATGTTTTATCCCTCCGTATAAATAAAAGCTACAAGACGCATGCACATATTATAAAATCTAAAGTCTATTTATAAATTAATTGGAATCAATATGGCACAGATATAAATTCCCATGACTACAACGTATGTACAAGGTGACTGTGGAAAATAACCATAGGTCGTAAGAGCGTGGTGGTTGTTTCTTTCCGATTTAAGGCGCAGCGTTAGGACGAGGCGTACGACCTAGTCCTTCGTCCCGCTCTGGCCTCCACGGACCCGTCATAAAGTCGAATAGACGAACAGTAGAAAAGTCCGCGTCATTGACCCACGTCTTTGAGCGTCCCCGGAGAGAACAGTTCTTTAAACGGACCATCCAAAGCGCCGTCACTTCCAGCCGTTGAGCTCCTTGAGGCGGCTGACTTTGGAGCCTTTGGAGGGAGCGGACGCGGGGAACAGCCTGGTGCCGGATGCCTCGGCGGGGGGGGGTTTGTGGAACAGCGGCAGAGTGGGCAGAGCGTCCTTGTCCTTCTTCTTCATGGGAATGGTCCACACCGTGCGGGTCTTCTTCTTCTTCTCAGTCTTCCCTTGTTTCTCTTTGCTGGAGCCCAGGGACATCGTCTGCACAAACAAAGACAGGAGTGATTTTTGCTGCCGTCTCGCTTTTCTCTGATTTGTCTCTTGTTGAAAAGGCAGAGCAGGGAAATTGAAGCACCCGTTACATTTATATTTTCACGCAGCATTAAAGATTATTAGCTTGAATGCTATTTGGGCATCATTTTGAAAAGGAAAGTTAGTTTAACCCCTTAACTCCCACCTGAACCGAGCACATTTTCTCCAGTTTGGCTTTACCCCAGTCCAAAAGCTTCTGGGAAAAAGGTGTGAAAATAGCAACAAAACTGAGACGAAAACAATGATGGAAATGTGACGAAAAAGTGAGAAAACATTGACAAAAAAATGACGAAAAATGGATGAAAACGTGGCAAAAATGTCACAAGAAATTGACAAAAATGTGACAAAAAAATGTGACAAAAAAATGTGACAAAAAAATTACTAAAATGTGATAAAAATGTGACCAACAAATTACAAAAATTTACCAAAAAAATTACAAAGAAAATGACAAAAAAAGACAAAAAATGTGATTAAAAAATTGACGGAAAAATTACAAAAAAATGACCCAAGAAATTACAAAGAAAATGACCAAAAAAAAGACCAAAAATGTGACAAAAATGTGATAAAAAATTGACGAAAAAATTACAAAAAATTCACAAAAAATGACAAAAAAGTTACAAAAATTAGTTGAACACCCAACAAAAAAATGATGGAAAAAAAATCTGACGACGTGAGGAAAAAGATCTTCTCGGTTCAGGCGGGAGTTAAGAGGTTAAAGGATTAAAGAAAAATTTTGAGTTTAAAAGCATTATATTTGACTTGATCCTGCCTGTGTGAACCATGTGGTGATGTGAGTTGGAGCGGGAGACGACACGACTCAACGGGAGTGACACAGTTTTGGAAAGAAATGTCCAAATGTTTTCCCTGATCGTTTTTTGGAAGTGATTCACATTCATCTTACGGCTGAAGATCCTTTTGTCTCCACTTTTGGACGCCTTTATGAGTCAGTCATGTGACCTTAGTTTATATGTGGATAGGTCCATGAACCAACTCCAAAATTCAGCATTTTGACCGTTACCCTAGTTACCACAACAGGGTTTTTAGCTGCAACAACTCCATTTTAGCTTATAGGCTGTTTACAATGTTGTGACGCGACTTATTCTGTGGTTTTTGACTTGTTTTCGGTAGTTCTGGGTTTTTTGGGGCAATGAAATCTACAGAAATTAATTGGTTAATTTTTAAGATTTTCAGTGTAAAGTTAACCTCTTACCACCTGCCTAAACCTCTTTGGCCATTATATCGGTCTGTGTAACACCTCATTTGAAGGCTAACCCAAAACAACAAAACTGATCTTTTTCCTCGCGTTGTTGCTGTGTTGTGTCACCTTTTTTATGTTTTTTTTTTGTCACATTTTTGTTGATTTTTTGTAATTTTTTTGTTGAGTTTTTGTCACATTTTGTTGATTTTTTGTAATTTTTTTTGTTGATTTTTTGTAATTTTTTTGTTGAGTTTTTGTCACATTTTTGTAGAATTTTTGTCACATTTTTGTTGAAATTTTGTCAAATTTTTGTTGATTTTTTGTAATTTTTTTGCTGAGTTTTTGTCACATTTTTTTTGCGTTAACATCCTTGTTTTCTTCTCATTTTTTGTGCCTGTTTTGGTGCTTTTTTCCCAAGAAGCTTTACGATTAGGTTAAAGCAAAACTGGAGAAAATGGGATCCGTTCAGGTGGGAGTTAAGAGGTTAAATCTGATGGTTATGGCTTCGTCTTTGGTGTCAAGTCAGCCACAACAGAGCCATATGTTCCAGAATATTTTAGCCCCAAACAGTTAGAAAACATCCTAAAAGGTCTGTAAATGTCAGAATGTGTATTTATATGATAATATATGACGCAAAAGGCGGCTCACTTCAGCGCACTTTCTCTTACATTGGAAAAGATTTTGGAACATTTTAGGCCCTATTAAGGAAAATAAATCATTTTATTTCACGACATCTGCAATCGTGTATTATGTTTCAGGGCTGAAATCGACAAAGTTCTACTGTGATTTTGCGACACGGTGAAGAAGAGCAAAGCGACGTACGCAGCAGCAGAGCGCGCACCAGCCGAGTTTGGCCCCGCCCTGTCCCTCCACGGCGAAGCGGTTCTTCTTCGGCAGCAGCAGCACGAAGGAAATGGCCAGGCACAGGTGGAAGAAGCTGTGCACGTAGGCGTAGTCCCACTCCTGCAACACAGGCGTCGGCTCAGCTCCCAAGAAGCGCAGGGACCAACGGTCAAGGTGTCTGTCGGGGGCCGAGGCCTCACTCACCTCGAAGTAGAAGCGCAGCATCAGGGCCAGAGCGCCGAAGCAGCAGCCGGGACCCACCTGCTGAGTGTAGACGCGCTTCTCCGGGAACAAGGCGCGCAGCTGCTTCATCTTCTGCAGCTGAGGAGATGCAGAAGCAGCAATCAGGACTGAGTTTTAGGCTGTGCGACAGGTTACGCTTCCCATTTCACCAGGGCACGCTTACGATACGATATACTTTATTAATCCTGAAGGAAATTCAGATCATCAGCTGCACAATCAAGTCACACATACAAACATCAGATTTAAAATAACTAGAACAGTGCAGAGAATAAATATAATAATAATTTATAAGTATACAAATATAGAGGTACTATAAAAAAAACATTTCACTCCCATTTAGCCCCTCCCACCCAAGGATTTGTTATATAGCCTGATCGCTCTGGGCAAGAAGGATCTCCTGAGCCTGAGAGCGAGAGCAGCCTCTCACTGAAGGAGCTCCTCTGCCTCATCACCAGCTCATGCAGGGGGTGCTCTCTGTCGTCCATCACAGAGAGCAGCTTCTCACTGAAGGAGCTCCTCTGCTTCATCACCAGCTCATGCAGGGGGTGGTCTCTGTTGTCCATCACAGAGAGCAGCCTCTCACTGAAGGAGCTCCTCTGCTTCATCACCAGCTCATGCAGAGGGTGGTCTCTGTTGTCCATCACAGAGAGCAGCCTCTCACTGAAGGAGCTCCTCTGCTTCATCACCAGCTCATGCAGGAGGTGGTCGCTGTCGTCCATCACAGAGAGCAGCCTCTCGCTGAAGGAGCTCCTCTGCCTCATCACCAGCTCCTGCAGGGGGGGTCTCTGTCGTCCATCACAGAGAGCAGCCACTCACTGAAGGAGCTCCTCTGCCTCATCACCAGCTCCTGCAGGAGGTGGTCTCTGTGGTCCATCACAGAGAGCAGCTTCTCCAGGGTTCTCTTCTCCGAGATTGACACTACAGAGTCCTGATCGGCCCCAATCACAGAGGAGGCCTTTCTGATTAGTTTGTCCAGTCTCTGAGTGTCCCTCTCTCTGATGTTTCCCCCCCAACACACAACACCATAGAAAAGAGCACTGGACACCATTGCCTGGTAGAGCAGTTGGAGCACTTTCTTACAGATCTTAAAAGAAGCCTCCTCAGGAAGTAGAGTCTGCACTGCATTTTCTTGTGTTCACTGACCAGTCCAGCTTCTCATCCACCTGCAGCCCAAGATATTTATAGGAGGTCACCACCTCGATCTCCTCGCAATTGATGGTCACAGGCTGAGGAGATGGGCGACACCTTCTAAAGTCCAGGACCATCTCCTTTGTCTTGGAGGTGTTCAGCTGCAGGTGGTTCAGGTGACTCGTGGGGACAGGACATAGAAACAACAAGTGGACGCTCACAAGTTTCTCAGCGGACTCCAAAGTCTATCGGAGGCTTCACTCTACATCGACTAAAGACCAAACCACCTTTTGTCTGCTGATGATCTGTATATGTTGTTTTAAGAGTGTAACAAACTCGTCTAAAACCGCATGTGTACTGCCACCCATTGCTAAAAAGTAAGTGGAATTTGGATTTACTTTTAGTGGAAGTTTCCGCAGAGGAGGAGGTTCATCAACACACAGCGATCTGATCAGCGGAGCATTCCTCAATCACGCCCAGCAAAGGAGGAAGCGTGTTTATTTGATGCACTCTCAAATTTCAAATCGTTAACTGTCCAAAGTCATCCCTAACTTTCCTCACACACGTCTAACAGTTCCCAGTTGTTAACACGGTGAGATTCATTCGAGGGCACGACTGAGGTTTTGGCTGCAGGTGTGCTTTCAGTGTTTTGTTGACTGACCCATTTGACGGTGAGGATGAACACGGCCGATCCGATGGGTCCGGAGTAGACGCCGTAGCCCAGCCGGTCCTGGTAGATGCGCACCGCGATGGTCAGGACCCCGAACATGGTGATGCTGGAGCGCTGCGGCTCCTCGAACTCTCCCAGAGCTGAGGACACAGGACACACTGGTCAGGACAAGAGACACACTGGTCAGATCAACACACACTGGTCAGGACAACACACACTGGTCAGGACAACACACACTGGTCAGGACAAGAGACACACTGGTCAGATCAACACACACTGGTCAGGACAACACACACTGGTCAGGACAACACACACTGGTCAGGACAACACACACTGGTCACAAATAGCCATTATCTGTAAAACCTGATATTGTAAATGTGCAAATCTTCCACACATTATTGTTCTGTTTTTGGTTCTCGACGACAAATATTTTCGTATCAGGAAAAGTATCGGTATCGAAAACCAAGTATCGTACTGTATCGATTCAAATGTCATGGCACCCGGGCCTAGTGACCACAGCATGACTTCCAACAGAAACACAAGGTCAGTTCTGGATATTGACCCAACGGTTAACGCTAATGAAAAGTAATAGTCATCTCCCGGACTTTAAAGGGGAGGTATTATGCAAACTCGACTTTTTCAAGCTTTCCATCATGTTATTCTGTCATTCCCTCATTAAAAACATGCCTGAAGTGTTGCCTTGGCACATTCACGTATTTTTGAGTAATCTGTAAAAACTCTGATGGCGGCCATTTTAGGGATAGGTTTGCCTGAGTCCTCCTAGGAACGCCCCCACCTCCTGGAGACGCCTCCGAGCTTTCGTCACCAGCCGAGTAACCAACCACTGCTCCTCAGCAGAACCCCCTCCCCACTGATGCCACAGACAGCGTGTGGAGGGGGCGTGTCTGAAAGGCTCAGAGGTTCTTAAAGAGACAGAGGCCTATTTCAAGACATTCACTACAGCCATTTTGAGAGAGACATTTTATACAAGGCAGTTATTCTAATTTACTGCATTTACAGACCAACAGGGGCGGACTGGCCATATGTCCATTCTGGAAGAGCACAGAGGGCCACCAGTCCCGCCTCAACTGAGCTTTACCCAAATCTAAAAGCTAAAAAGAAAAGCATCAAAATAGCGAGAAAAAGAGGATGAAAACAAAACAAAAATGTGCTGGAAAAGCAACAAAAAAGTGACAAATAATGTGATGAAAAGTCACACGGACAAAAAGAAGGACAAAAACGTGATAAAAACACAACATAAGATGATAGAAAAAATAATGAAAAAAAACAAAACAAAAATGTGACAAAAATGACGTGACGAAAAGTTTCCGTCACTTTTGTAGGTCTTAGCTTTCAAGTGAGGCGTTACATTGTTGATCTCCGGTCGAGAAGCTTTTAGATTTGGGTAAAAATATGAATCTAAAAGGAATTCCGTGGAGTATGGTGTGCCACAAGGTTCAATTTTGGGACCATTATTGTTTATTATTTATATTAATGATTTTGCTTCTGTTTCTATGACCACCTTTCCCGTTCTTTTTGCTGATGATACCAATAATAAAAAAAACAAAAAACAAAGTCGACCTGGGGAAAATACACTCGGTTAAGGCGGGGGGTCAGAGGTTAAAATATGTATTTGTGGAAGTGCACAATTACGCCAACTTGGGCCAGGCTGGTCAGAGTCCAGGGCTGTTTTTCAGTCCCAGTCCGCCCCTGCAGACCAACAGAAGGTTTGGTCATCATTGTAGTGTGCTATAGACTGGTGCCATGTGATTGAAAAGAGCATAACACCCCCTCTTTAACACCCGTCTCATTGGTGCTCCACACGTCTGACCTGGTCCACGCATGTAAGGTCAGCTTGTCTCCCCCCGGCAGAGAGTGTCACGTGACCTCAAAACCTGAAGAAGCGACTGCCGAGGCGAGCGCTGGACCGGCTGCACGGGCTCGTGGGAACCCTCAGACTTTATGGATAATATAGCTGCGCTGAGCTGCGGCTGTGAAGTGTCTCCGTTTGTTTCCTCTTCAAACAAACAGGCGGCGGGAGCCCGGTTCTCACACTCATTCACTCTGAGGCCTCCGTCTGAGCCGCCTTTTCACCTCCTCACTGTTCAAGCAAGGCGAGAAGAGCCACCGCCGCGGAGAACTCAATGTGCCTGAAGGGTCTGAGAGCTGCTGACGCTGGAGTTCGGAGCTCTACAAACATGCCCTGAAATGCATTGGATTTAGGGCTGCACCTTTGCGTCTGAATTATCGCAACTTTAGTCATCGTTTTTACCTCTTGAGCTCCATTTAAGCCTTTCTTTGGGTTCTTTTCCGAAATATTTACCTCTTAAAACCTCTTAACTCCCACCTGAACGGAGCCCATTTTCTCCAGTTTGGCTTTACCCTAATCAAAAAGCTTCTTGGGAAAAAAAGCACCAAAACAGCCACAAAAAATGAGAAGAAAACAAGGATGTAAACGCGACAAAAATGTGACAAAAACTCAACAAAAAAATGACAAAAAATCAACAAAAATGTGACAAAAACTCAACAAAAAAATGACAAAAATTCAACAAAAATGTGACAAAAGCTCAACCAAAAAGTTACAAAAATTAAACCAAAAAGTGACAAAAATTCAACAAAAATGGGACAAAAATTCAACAAAAACTCAACCAAAAAGTGACAAAAATTCAACAAAAAAAATTCCCAAAACTCAACAAAAATGTGACAAAAACATAAAAATGGTTGCACAACACAGCAACAACGCGAGGAAAAAGATCAGTTTTGTGGGTCTTAGCTTTCAAATGAGGTGTTACACAGACCTATATAATGGCCAAAGAGGACAGAATGGTTCAGGCGGGTGGTAAGTGGTTAACCCCCACCTGAACTCAGCACATTTTGTTCAGTTTGGTATTACCCAAATCTAAAAGCTTCTTGAAAAAAGTGTCAAAATAGCGACAAAAATTAGACAAAAAGGAAGATGAAAACGTCACACAACAAAGGTGAGATAAAGCGTTGAAAATGAGACAAATAGAGCCACAAAAGAGCAACAGAAAAGCAATAAAAAGGAAATGAATACAATACGCAAAAGTGACAAAAAAGAGATGAAAAAGTGACAAAAATGTGACAAAAAAGTGACAAAACATGTAAAGAAACGACAAAGACACGACTAAAAAGTGATGAAAAAGCATAGCACTGGTCTCTAGGCTGTAAACTCTCCAGTCGAGAAGTTCTTAGATTTGGGTAATGCCGAACTGGAAAAAGTGCTCAGTTAAAGGAACAGGCCCCCGTTTTTCCATACTGAAATATGTTCTTACCTGAGCTTAGACGAGTTGATGTGTACCTGTCTGGTCTTTGTGCGTGTGTTCAGTCACGCAAAACGACCAAAGATGTTGTTAGCGTTTGGCCTCTCCCAATGTGTTCCTATGGCTCCAAACGGGGGTGAAGTTAGAAGGGGCACAAAGACCAGACAGGGACGTATCAACTCGTCTAAGCTCAGGCAAGAACAAATCTGAGTATGGAAAAACGGGGGCCTGTTCCTTTAAGGCGGGAGGTCAGAGGTTGATTAAACAGGTCACTTCCAGGGGTGGTGTTATGTATAAAGCACTTTTTTGATATTGTTTTTTCCCCTATGTTCCAAAGTTGTGATCAAAGCTCCAGGTGAGCTGTGTTTCTGTGAGTAAAAACACTGGATGGTGGTTCTTGTATGAGTTTAACCTCTTACCACCCGCCTAAACCTAATGCATTCTGCCCTCTTTGGCCATTATATAGGCCTGTGTAACACCTCATTTGAAAGCTAAGACCCACAAAACTGATCTTTTTCCTCGCATTGTTGCTGTGTTGAGTCACCTTTTGTATGTTTTTTCTTTCTTTTTTTCCATTTTTGTCACAGTCTTGTCACATCTTTGTTACATTTTTGTCACTTTTTAGTTGAGTTTTTGTTTATTTTTATTTATTTTATTTTTGTCACTTTTTTGTTGAATTTCTGTCACATTTTTGTTGAGTTTTTTGTCACTTTTTGAATTTTTGTCACTTTTTGTTGAATTTTTGTCACATTTTTGTTGAGTTATTTGTCACTTTTTGTTGAATTTCTGTCACATTTTTGTTGAGTTTTTTGTCACTTTTTTGTTGAGTTTTTGTTTATTTTTATTTATTTTATTTTTGTCACTTTTTTGTTGAATTTCTGTCACATTTTTGTTGAGTTTTTTGTCACTTTTTGAATTTTTGTCACTTTTTGTTGAATTTTTGTCACATTTTTGTTGAGTTATTTGTCACTTTTTGTTGAATTTCTGTCACATTTTTGTTGAGTTTTTTGTCACATCTTTGTTGATTTTTTGTCACTTTTTGTTGAATTTTTGTCACATTTTTGTTTAGTTTTTTGTCACTTTTTTGTTGAGGTTTTGTCACTTTTTTGTTGAATTTTTGTCACTTTTTGTTGAATTTTTGTCACATTTTTGTTGAGTTTTTTGTCACTTTTTGTTGAATTTTTGTCACTTTTTGTTGAATTTTTGTCACATTTTTGTTGAGTTTTTTGTCACTTTTTGTTGAGTTTTTTGTCACATCTTTGTTGATTTTTTGTCACTTTTTGTTGAGTTTTTGTCACATTTTTGTTGAGTTTTTTGTCACTTTTTTGTTGAGTTTTTGTTTATTTTTATTTATTTTATTTTTGTCACTTTTTTGTTGAATTTCTGTCACATTTTTGTTGAGTTTTTTGTCACTTTTTGAATTTTTGTCACTTTTTGTTGAATTTTTGTCACATTTTTGTTGAGTTATTTGTCACTTTTTGTTGAATTTCTGTCACATTTTTGTTGAGTTTTTTGTCACATCTTTGTTGATTTTTTGTCACTTTTTGTTGAATTTTTGTCACATTTTTGTTGAGTTTTTTGTCACTTTTTTGTTGAATTTTTGTCACTTTTTGTTGAATTTTTGTCACTTTTTTGTTGAATTTTTGTCACTTTTTGTTGAATTTTTGTCACTTTTTGTTGAATTTTTGTCACATTTTTGTTGAGTTTTTTGTCACTTTTTGTTGAATTTTTGTCACTTTTTGTTGAATTTTTGTCACATTTTTGTTGAGTTTTTTGTCACTTTTTGTTGAGTTTTTGTCACATTTTTGTTGAGTTTTTTGTCACTTTTTGTTGATTTTTTGTCACATTTTTGTCTAGTTTTTTGTCACTTTTTGTTGATTTTTTGTCACTTTTTTGTTGAGTTTTTGTTGAATTTTTGTCACATTTTTGTCACATTTTTGTTGAATTTACATCCTTGTTTTCTTCTCATTTTTTTGTGGCTGTTTTGGTGCTTTTGTCCCAAGAAGCTTTTTGATTAGGGTAAAGCCAGACTGGAGAAACATGGGCTCCGTTCAGGTGGGAGTGAAGAGGTTAGCAGTGGATCAGAATGAGACTCACCGATGAGCGTGACCCACATGGACAGCGCGATGCCGTACACGGTGAAGTACTCCAGCACGTCGTACCTCATGAAGCAGATGACGGACAGCCCGGGCCCGTCGCACACGTGGAAGATCTGGACCACAGACAACACAAGTCTTTACACCACGTACAAACTCGACGGTGCTCAGAAACCTGGGGGAGAAGCGACGAGGAAGGAGAGATCCACTCACGGATACGTTAGTTTGTTTGAATTTAAAGGGGCTAGATGCAAGTTGGCCATTTTATACTCACTACTGCCACCTCAGGTCATGCGTGTAACAGCACCTTCTATATTAAGCTCGTGCATGACGGCGCTTCAGACCCAAAGTAACAAGTAACAGGTCTGAGCTCATTCTACACATTATGGAATTACTGGAAAAAGTAGTGGTAGGAAAATACATCATTTTACCATTTTTAAACTCCATATAGTCCCTTTAAATTACATTTTATTGGTAATGACCCTTATAATGCATAGAATGTGGGGAAAAATACATTATATCCTAACATTTACAAATGTCTGTGTTGTTAAAAGCACCATTTGAACATTCTACAGCTAAAATAGTTAAAAATTGTCGTCATTTTCCAAGATATTTAAATTTAAAGCCACACCGCGTAGAATTTTACCCCAAAAATAAAATTGAAATACAAGCTTTTATTTTATGACAGATATTTTCAGCATTGAAAAATACCTCAAACAAACATGTGATTTTGCTGTGAGCGGCTCAGCTCTCCTAAGACGTGACATAACTTTTACCGGGAGTGGGTGCGTCTCCGGCTCGTTTCCATGGAGATGTCGACTAAAGGCAGCAGAATTTGAGATTTAAACTGGTTAGGTTCCCATCCAAATCCATTCTTTGATTACCCACTGCAGTAATAGCATTTCCTTTGTCGAGCTGCTCATTAGGAGCATGTTTTGTCCTGATGGCAACTGTATAGTCCAAAATGTTACGCAGTGTACCTTTAATGCTGATTAGAATACACTTATATGATTAATTACATTTTAGGCCGTCATTTTAGCAACTTTTTATGTAAAAATATACAGTATGATATTAATATTTGATCTTTCCGTCACCCAGCAGATGCTTGGGTGGTTAGCATAGCGTCTTCAGCGTCCCGATTGCCTGTAGGACGCTCCAGGATCAATTGTTTTTTTATCGGTTTTCACTGCTCATTCCACTGTATCCATGGTTATCCACATGCATATCCATATACATGCCATTCCGAAAACCTACTAGAAACCTTAAAACACCGGAAATAAAATTGATCCTGAAGCATCATGGGAGCCACCGGGATGGAGAGTAAAGGCTCTAAGCTAATCACTGAGAGGTCAAATACACACTGATGTCTTTTTTTTTTTGTACGTAAAGAGTTGATTAGAGCAACTTTAAGTATTAATAGTTATTAATATGTTTATCATTATCTATTAACATAGTAATAAGCCATGAATAATATGCTTATTCAATATACATGGCCGACCCTAATCCTAACCCTTAAACAGATTACCAACACCTTATTAAGACTTAAGGGGAACACCTTAAACTCCCCACTGAAACCGAGCACATTTTGTAGGCCAGAGTAAACCCTCATTTGAAAGCTAAGACCTGCATAACTGATCCTAACTTTTTTGTCGCCACAATTTGGTCACATTTTTTAAGCGTTTGTCATGTTTTTCATTGCTTTTTTTGCATCACATCTTTGTCACTTTTTAGTCGCTCTTTTGTGGTTTTCATGCTGGTTTTTCATCACTTTTTCCGGAGCGTCGCTTTTTTTTTTTTTTTTAACCTTTTCTCAAGAAGCTTTTAGATTTGGGTAAAGCCAAACTGAGGGAAATGATTGTGACCCAGAGAAAATGGTTCTGCGAGCCCACGAGTTGAAAAGACGCACATGGAGGATGACGACAGCCTGCTGGGATTGACCCGCCCACTTTTGGTATTGGCTTGTTGCACGGTATGGCTATGCTAGTTCCTCTGACCTGAAGTTGTGAGTGCCAGTACTTCCTGTCTGTTATTTTCCTGGAATAATAATCATATTTTCTAAAGATTGTGTTGTGGGGAGTGAGTCCCTGGTAGATGATCATTTACTGTGTGTAATGAGTTCAGAGGAGACACCTGTGATCATAAAGGATTGATAGTTTGTCTTGAAGCTAAAGGCTAACATGCTATCAAAAAATGGAATGAAAGGCACTATTTCAAATTGTATAATGCATGAAATTAATGTTAGACGTCGCCTCTACGGAAATATTTTACAATGTACAGCAACTCTTTAACCTGCAGGAAGTGATCATCTACCAGAAACTCACTGTCCACCACAGAATCTTTAGGAAATACCATGATTCGAACGCGTCTAAGCTAATCTTAATGGAAGTTAATACGAACAGGAAGTACTGGCGCCCACAACTTCAGCTCAGAGGAACTAGCGTAGCCACATTGTGCAACAAGCCAATGAAAATGTCAATATCTCTGATTTATTTTCAATGACGCCGCAAATTGTGTGAAACAAAACAAACAGTCTTGTGGAAATCGTGATATTTACAAAGAAAATACAAAAATAAAATCATTCTAAAAAACAAGGAGCACCAGACATGTATGTTTTATAGATACAGACGGCATGTTCGGAATCGCCCATATATGGTCATGTTCGAAGCAGCCAGAGGGAAATCTCTCCTTTAGCAGGTCCCGAATCATGAATCTATTTTTCTGCTAAATAACACTACAAAAATTGGAGCAAAGTGGTTCTAAAGCCCAACGCTAACCAGGAAGCTAGCGAAGCAAGCATTAGCTTCATGCTACGTTAGCAAACGAGTGCGGTTTTTCTCTTCTACGGAACAATTTACGGTGAAAAAAACCATCCACGTGGACCTGATATTGGCGTGTGATAAATATGTTTATATTTCACCAGAAAACTACTAAAAAGAGTAAAAAAAAGCGTTTTCTCCCCCTCCCCTGTCTGTGTCTGTGTCATTACCCAAATCTAAAAGCAATATAGTGGCGGAAAAGCGACAAAAACGTGCTGGACGAGCGACAATAACACAATAAAAAAGTGACAATGACACGATGAAAAAAACGAAGCAAAAAGAATGACAGAAAAGCGATTAAAAAAGACGAAAACACAACAAAAACACGACTAAAGAGTGATGAAAAATCAACGAAAAAAATCAATGAAAGAGCAACACAACTGCGATGAAAACGTGACCAAAACACGACAAAAACACGTCAGAAATGCTTAGGAAAACACGACAAATAAGTTAAGCTCAGTTTTGTAGATCTTAGCTTTCAAATGAGACTCTCACCGTGGCGAAGAACATGGTGAAGAAGTAGACCATGGCCTCCAGGTGGAAGCCGCGCTTGGCGGCGACGCTGGCCGTGGGCAGGAGCACCAGGCTGCTGACCGTGGGCAGCAGCAGTTTGGCGACGAACGCTCCCATCCTCTCAGCCCCGCAGAAGCACTGAGGGCATGGCTGTGTTCCCCGGCCACAGCCCCGAGCCTGGAGCCAGCTGTCCCGGAGGCCCTTTAACGTTTAAAGGTCCCACACGGTCAGCTGCTCTCCAGGGGGGCGGGGCCAAGGGGGAGCTGCCACTGACCATCTGCAGGCATTCACTACAGAACTGTTAGCAAGGCCAGGCTTTTCACCTCTTAGGTTTAACCTTAACCCTGTTCAGCTTTACCCACATCTAAATCCTCTAGGAAAAAGTATTGAAATAGCAACACGAACGAGACGTCTAAAGACTGACAAAAACACAACAAAACCGGCGACAAAGAGTGATGAAAAAGTGACAACAAATATTTAAAAAGTGATGAAAAAGGAACTAAAAGCAGCAAAACAGACGACTAGGTCTTAGCTTTCATAAATGAGGCGTTGCTCTGGCCTATTGGCTTTAAGCTCCTGTCGAGAAGCTTTTAGATTCGGGTAAAGCTAAACTGGAGGTAAATGCCTTTTTTTTTTTTCTATGAAAGCCCAAAACGACAGAAAACTTGCAGTACATTGTTCTTCATATTTACATGACGGGTCAAAACCTGTGCACGTCGATGCACAATCAACCCAATCTAGATGTTCTTCTTGTTTCCTTGATGTTGGGAGTGTGTTGTTTACAGAAATGTGTGGAGCCTTTGTAAGTATACTATGTCACAGACGCTGCACGTCTTCGAGACAAAAGAAATGTGATCATGGGTTTTCCTGTTTTTGAAATGTGTCACAAAACACTTCTGTTTCCCGTTAACGGCCACCGTTGTGAAACGAGCTTCACCTGCAGTCTGTGTCTTATGTCAGAGCTACAGCCCATAAATATTAGGACGCTGCATTAAATCCTGGTGTTGACCTTCAGAGCCTTGCATGGTCAGGCTCCCTCCTACATTAGAGACTTGTTGTGTCCGTATACCTCCTCTCGGAGGCTGAGGTCTCAGGATCAGAACCTCCTCATGGTCCCTGGTACTCGTTTGAAGACCAGAGGAGGTCGCTCCGACGCTCTGGAACGATCTTCCGCTTTCCTCGCGGTCACTTGATAGTGTTGATGTTTTTAAGAGTAAAATAAAAACCTACTTGTTTCAGAAAGCATTTGAAATTCCAGTGGAATAAGGGTTGTTTCATGACCACGTTTTTTTTGTGACTGTAAATGTAAATGTACTTTGTATTTTTATTTTGTATTTTTGTGAAGCACTTTGTGACTTTTGTCTGTGAAAGGTGCTATATAAATAAACATTACTTACTTACTTACTACTTCAATCCCGGACAATTATATTCCATTTTCAATGATGCCTCATTCCTAAAAATACTATCAGTTGTAATATTTTTTACCACAGGCCTGTTTTGTTGTCACTACTTCCACATATTACACTGAACTACCATGGTTTGACTTTTATCGAACCACAAAACCATAAAATAGCAGTTTTTGGGGAGAAAATCATAAGACTTTAAATGGTCGTCAGTCCTGTAAAGCAGCTGAAGCAGAAGCGTGTTAACATGTTAAAGAACAACTCGTACATGAAAAGGAAATGGTTCATTTTCTATTTAGCCCTAATTGAAGGGTTCTTGTGAAAAGTGTTACATCCAAAATCAGTCCAGTTTCTCTTTGACATCTCCACCTAAACGTGTTCTTGACCTGCAGCCCCTCGCCGTCCTCTTTGAGCTTTAAACCCGACCCTTGAAGGCGTGTTCACAGAGGCGTGTGTCGGCGCTGATGCTGAGGCTCAGTTGTTCTTCAGCTGCTGCTGCATCTGCCGCTCGCACAAAGACGCCTCAGAGCTTCCACTGCTCCACATTCTCCGAGCGTCTCCGACCGCTCCCTCCGACTGCACACACTCACCGCCTATTTTTAACTTTGTTTTGGATCATTCCCTCACACTTTCTTATCAATTCACCTCGCGCCTTAACCAAATGCATTTTCTCCAGTTCAGCTTCACCAGTATAGGCCAGAGTAAGGTCCCATTTGAAAGCTAAGACCTACAAAACTCATCTCCAAGGACCTTTTTCCCCGCATTGTGGCCGCATTGTCGTTTCATTGCTTTATTGTTGTGTTTTTGTGACACTTTTTCTTCACATTTTGGTCACTTTTTGTTTCTTTTTTGTCACTTTTTCATCTTTTTTTCATCACTTTTCCCCCGCTGTTATGTATATAAATATATATAAGCAGATATATGTCCAGAAAAGCGATATATAAAACCAATGCCTTATTATTGTTATTAATATTAATACTATTATTGTTATCATTAACCTCTTAACTCCCGTGTGAACCGAGAGGATCTTTTTCCTCACGTCATCAGATATTTTTTCCATCATTTTTTTGTTGGGTATTCAACTAATTTTTATAACTTTTTTGGTCATTTTTGTCATTTTTTCGTCAATTTTTGTATCACATTTTTGTATTTTTTTTGTCATTTTTTTGTCACATTTTTTTCATTGTTTCGTCAATTTTTTATCCAATTTTGTCATTGTTTTGTCAAATTTATATCACATTTTTGTCATATTTTGTTTCTTTTTTTCATCACTTTTTTGTCACTTTTCCCCTGCTTTTATGTATATAAATATATAAAAGCAGATATATGTCCAGAAAAGCGATATATAAAACCGATGCCTTATTAGTGTTATTAATATTAATACTATTATTATTATTATCATTAACCACTTAACTCCCGCCTGAACCGAGAGGATCTTTTTCCTCACGTCATCAGATTTTTTTTCCATCATTTTTTTTGTTGGGCATTCAACTCATTTTTGTAACTTTTTATTGACATTTTTTAGTCATTTTTTTGTCAATTTTTTGTCCGTTTTTTGTCAATTTTTTATCACATTTTTGTCACATTTTGTCACATTTTTGTCATTTTTTCGTCAATTTTTTTAATCAAATTTTGTCTTTGTTTTGCTACATTTTGGTCATTTTTTTGTCACATTTTTGCAATTTTTTTGTCAAATTTTTATCAAATTTTTCTCATATTTTTTGTCATTTTTTTGTCACATTTCCATCATTGTTTTCGTCTCAGTTTTGTTGCTATTTTCACAGCTTTTTTCCAGAAGCTTTTGGACTGGGGTAAAGCCAAACTGGAGACAATGTGCTCGGTTCAGGTGGGAGTTAAGGGGTTAAATAAGTGTGGGACAAACCTTCTTCCTTGTGGTGAGTCAGTGCCGTTGACAGTTAGGACCTACATCTGCACAGCGCCACCTTCAGAGAGTTGGGGCAAATATTCAGAAAAAAATAGGGGGATAATGGAGAGAAAATAGGGAAAATATTATTAAATATTACTTACTACAAATATTATAGTTAACATTAGAAGTTGGGTTGGATTCTTAGAGACTTTTGCGCAGGTTGTGGCAGAGTGGTTTATCCTTCCTCGGTCGTGGGTTCGACTCCTGATCTCTCCCACACAGGCCTCTCTTCTGACCTCTGACCCTTTGCCTGGACTGAAAGTGGAAGAGACAGCTGCTGATTAAGAACACAGCCGAGGGAACGCATGCAGCAGCGCAGACTGAGAGAGAGAGGGAGAGAGAGAGGAGAGAGAGAGGAAGAGAGGAGAGAGAGGAGAGAGAGAGAGAGAGGGGAGAG